>NC_056741.1:1531186190-1531486190 GCF_019279795.1 Protopterus annectens | reverse complement strand
CATTCCATTCATAAAAACCTTACAAGCTACCTTAAGCCTTATTCAACAGAAACTGATGCATTTAAGAAAATACAAAAATGGGTAAATGGAATTTATAAGGGTGTGGTTTGCATTAGACAAGCAATATCTAATACTAATACACCAACCAAGTGCTAACAAGCAGCAAACTTGTAAAAAATGAAGAAAAACAGGTGTAACACTTTGCTGGAAACTGAAAACTGTTTTAATGACAAACAGAGTAGCAAATCGACCAACAACTAAGCACTTTCACCTTGGATTTCACTGGCATCATCAGAGTTGTAAAAAAAGCCCAACATAACAGCTTAAGTACCATCTTAGGTGAAGTGAACAACCAATCACATTCTTCATACAATTAATACACAGCACTAAGACATATCACTACAAAAATCAGGATTTGAAAACAATGATTGTAATACAAATAGTAAAAAACATACTAAATACAGTTTAAAATACATTTTAACACAACAAAACCCTAAGTCCAAATGTAAATACAATTACCTACCAAAATTTATAATTCTAGAAATAGGACATAAAAAACACTGATATTAATTCAAATTAAACAAGCCCTTTGTTTCAATATAGGGGCCAGAGATATACTATCATTAAGTCCTGGTGAAACACTGGCATTTAACCTCATCTGACATTTATTTTCCCTTGCTGCTACTTCTAATTTAATGTCACCACCCCTCTTATTGTGTTGAACCTTGTCAATCACAAAAAAGATGAACCTTTTAAAGTTCACACACTTATTACTGTGAATAAAAAGAGCATTGTGTGGATCCCTATTCTTTATTGCCCTTAGATGTTCACTAATTCTATCCTTTAAGCTGCGCACAGCTTTTCCAACATAAAAAGATGTACAACACACACAGGTAGCCAGATAGACTAACATGGTCATGTTGTAATTACATTTCCCTGGGTATCTAATAGAATAATCATAATTCCCTACAGTGACATATGGCCCATCATTAATAAACTTACAAAGTTTACAGGCACCACATTTCCTCATAAGGGAATGATACCCAGGTTTTAAGTTGGTCTTAAAATTCCCCTCTAAAATGTTCTTAATATTTCTGCCCCTACTATAAACTATTCGGGGGTTTATTGCCAAGAAGTTCCTTGGTCACGTCACCCAAACAAGTGTCCCAACATCTATTGACAATAGAACATATATTGTGGGAATCTGTATTTTAACGCAAAACCATCACATCTGTAGTAGTAACTTTAGGTCTAGTTTGTGTCTGGGCAACTGTTGTGTTCAATATGAGGATAAAAGATATGTTTCTTTTTACCAATATGACTTTCTTAATTTTAATCAACATTCTCAATGGATATCCCCTCTCAATGAACATCCCTATTAAAGCATACAGTTCTTTGGTAAAATTCACATAATCGCTTATTAAGCATGATAGTCTCTCCATTTGGCCCTTTATTATGCTTTTCAACTGATGTGGTGGGTGGCAACTCTTAAAGTGCAAAAAGCTGTTAGAATAGGTCTTTTTTCTGAAAATAGTGCTGCGTAATTCTTGATTTATTTCATTCTTGAACAATTTAATGTCCAAGTAATCAATCTCACCAGGTTTCCATGTACTAGTAAACCTAAAAAAACAGTTGTGGAACTTAATTATTCTACAAATTCATTAGCTTCATTTTCAGTCCCTTGCTATAGGATGAGTAAATCATCCAAAAAACGATTGCATAACAAAATGCTGTCATAAAAGTGAGACCTAAACACAAATTTCCTCTCCCATTCTAGGAGTACAAGGTAGGCAAATTTGGGGGCACACTTGGCCCCCATAGCCACACCTGATATCTGGTGATAAATTTCGCCCTCAACCATCAAAAAGTTGTTCTTCAGAACAAGTTCCATGACATCAGTAAGGAATGATATTTTATCAGCTTTTATCTGTGAACTCTTGTGCAAACCCTCCTGAAATATCTCCAAACCTTCAGTGTGTGGAATTACAGGAAATAAATTAATGACATCAACAGTCAAAAATGAAAAGCTGCCTACACTTTTTACTGTTTTGAGCCTTTCTAAACTGTGTCAGGAGTCCTTCAAGATGTGGTCAGTTTCCCTGACCACAACACTGGCCCATTTATCAACTAATGCTGCCAGCGGTTCCGTCTTGGATCCACAAGCTGAAACTATGGACCTAAATGGTGGATCGTACAGATTTTTGTGAATCTTGGGAATTCCAAACACTGTAGGTAAGTGTGGATTTTCCACACTTAAATAACCAAATACAGTTTGATCTATAGTGCCTTGAAATAGAGCATCAGAAATAAAATAGTCATTTCTCATATATGGCCTGTTTAGCTCATTTCTAGACACCCTTGAATATGTGCAGCTATCATTCAGTATATTAAATATTTTAGAGACGTAGTCTATCTGAGTCATCACAACCAGCCCACCACCCTTATCGGGCTTCATAAATCTCAGATTTTTATCACTAGCTAAGCTGGTAAAAATATTTCTTTCCTCATGAGTCAAGTTTTCATGTTTGTGGCTACTAGTTGCCAGAACTTTTCTTATTTCACATTCACATATTCTTTCAAATATTAAAGTCTCAGAGTTGTCTGGGAACATAAAAGTACTTTTTCTCACCAAAGAGTCCTGATTAAAATCAATATTAGACTGACCTTTGTATAATAATCTCAAATGTAATTTTCTCACAAACAATTTTAAACTAATCAACATGTCAGCAATGTCATATCTGAAATCAGGAACAAATGAGAAACCTCTTTTAAAAAGTTCAAGATGCACATCACCAATATTCAGTGCACTGAAGTTATACACTGTAAAACCATGCTTAGTAATTATTTCACAAGTTTCAACATTGTTGTCACAAAAGTCATTACGTCCTTGAACATTAGTTGTTAAAGCAGAATCAATGCATGTTTGCAAATCATTAAAGTAGTCAAAATATGTTAGTTGTACCTCTTTCTCCCCCCTCCCCATTGTCTCTTGTAATAATGACCATTGTTCTGTTTGTTCCTGGAAACCCTGGACGTCTGATTCCTCAGACGTGCCAATCTCCTTAATTAGGGTTCTGCCTCTAAAAAAACAACATCATCATCCAACACACCATCCATGGTGTTTTCATCACTAGAAACAAAATTATTGGTGTTAGTTTCACCATAATTCACAGCTGCTTTGACTAAATTTCATAGGTTCATAGGCAGGTACTAGGCTATCGGCCATAGGGCCTATACAAGCCCAGCCAAAAAGGTACCCTGGCTTTCGCCACCCAAGAAAATTATTTTCCTGTGCCCCTGTTGAGCAGAGCCGCAAAGGTGATCCCTGGGGTGAATTTCCTATTTCCCATCCAATCATCAAGATTTTTCTTGGAGTGCTAATGAGGAGCTTTGTTTGATATAGATAGGCAGTTTGTTCCAGAGTATAGGAAGTCTCTGGGACAAGAATCTATCCTTCCAGCATATTCTCTTTATTGTGGTGACAAGGTTTAGATCCCTAGAGCATGTAGCTTTGAGGGATTGGGATTTCTTTAAGTGGAGCATGTCCAACAGCTCTGGGTTTGACATAGCTTTGTATGTTAGTCAGAGATTGCCTCTGAGTAGGCAATATGTGACGGAGTAAAGCTGGAATTTTTTGAGATGGTCTGCATAGAGCATCTGTTTGAGGCCAGTAATCCTCTTTGTGAGGTATTTCTTTGGCCTTTCCAGTTGTTGTAGATGTCTTGTGAGGTACATACTAAAAGGGGCGTTGTACTCTATAATGGGTCTAATGAGTGATGAGTAGAGGGGAACAATGACCTCTTTTTTCCTGGATGAGAAACCTTTTGTGATGAGGTGTGCCACGTAGAAGGATTTCCTGACTACTGCGGTGATGTGAGTATCAAAGGAGAGACTACTGTCCACTTGTGTCCCAATATCTCTTATCACACTTTTGGTGTTAAGCAGACTACCACCTATGTGGTAGCTTATGGGTACAGAGTTTTTACCAAAAGGGATGACAATGCACTTTTTGGAATTGAGCTTGAGGCCATGGGTTTGACACCAGGCATCTGTCTCAGTAAAACAATTTTGTAGGATGTCCACATCATTAGGAGTTTCAATTATGGCTACTAGTTTGTAGTCATCTGTGAACTTCATTAGCCAAAGACCTTCTGTGTTAGCCTGTACTTCAGAAAAGTAGATACCAAACAGGAGAGGACCCAGGACTGAACCTTATGGCACTCCACTTGTCACTGGTCTAAAGTCGGATTTGGAGTCTGCTACTTTCACAGTGTGGGTTCTGTCAGTGAGCCAGTTGGCAACCCATCTTGTGACATAGGGATTTATACCTAGTTTAGTGAGTTTATCTATAATTCCAAAGTGGGGGATGGTGTCAAAAGCCTTGGCGAGATCAAGATAGGCTGTGTGACCACCTTACCCTCGTCTACAGCTTTGGTGACTGCTTTAAAGAAGTCAATCAGGTTTAGAAGACATGATCTGCCTTTTATAAACCCGAACTGGGTGGGGTCTAGAGTTAGGAGATTACCAATGTCTTTGTTTATAAGTTCCATGATGATACATTCCATGGCCTTGCAGACCAGGCTTGTTAGGCTAATGGGGCGGTAGTTCCCAGGGTCCGTGTGGCTCCCCCTTTGTGGAGTGGGATAACCGTCACTGTGTGCCATTCAGTGGGTACAAAGCCTGAGATGAGGCTATGATTGAACATGGTGCTTGAACTTTGCATTCTTCCGGTATAGAGATGGGCCCTTTAGGGGGTGGGGGGGGGTAAACTTAGCAATGAACCTATCTGCCAGGATGTTGGGAATATCAGTTGGTTCTGTATATTTAGTGCCATTGTGCTGTAACTCAGAGCAGATATGAGTGTTGCCATTGAGATTTTTGACATAGCTATAAAAAGCTTTGTGGTTGCCTTTAGAAGGAAAATACATTTTTAACACAACAAAACCCTAAGTCCAAATGTAAATACAATTATCTATCAGAATTTATAATTCCAGAAATGGAACATAAAAAACACTGATATTAATTCAAATTAAACAAGTCCTTTGTTTCAATATAGGGGCCAGAGATATACTATCATTAAGTCCTAGTGAAACATTGGCAATGTATTTTAAACTGTATTTAGTGTGCTTTTTACTATTTCTATTACAGTCATTGTTTTAAAATCCTGATTTTTAGTGATATGTCTTTAACTATGCAAATTACTTAGTGTTCTGTATTAATTGTATGAAGAATGTGATTGGTTGTTCACTTCACCTAAGAGGGTACTTAAGCTGTTATGTTGGGCTTTTTTTTACAACTCGGATGATGCCACTGGAATCCAAGGTGAAAATGCTTAGTTGTTGGTAGATTTTTGTCATTAGAACAGTTTTCAGTTTCCAGCAAAGTGTTGCAACTGTTTTTCTTCATTTTTTACAAGTTTGCCGCTTGTTAGCACTTGGTTGGTGTATTAGTACTGGTTCTTTCTTTCTTCGTTTGGTGACTTTGAGCCTGTTTATATGCTATGGAGGTGCTGGACGGTGAATTAGTATCCTCTGTACAAAAGTTTTCGGCTCTTCTAATTCGGGGAATAGCAGAAAATCAAGGGAACATTTTGATTTCGAGTTCCCAGGCTGAATTGTTTACTTTGCACTCTCCAGAATTGAGGGAGAAGTCTAATGTCTCCACTGCAACTGGCCGAGGTGGAAATACCGGAAATGACATCACAAACTGGCTTCAGGCTCTTGTAGTGAATTTTCTGGATGGCGGCAAGGTGAAAAGTGAATTACCTACCTTTAAAAACCAAATACTTGATTTTGAGAAGACCTGTAGAAAATACAGGTCTTTACAACTTGATAACGCCTTTTTGTCTAAATCTATGGCACTTAAACAGGTGCCGAAGGGCCTGAGGTTGTGGAACATGCCAGCTGATATTGAAGAAGGGACTACAGCATTTTGTGAGCTTATAACCTTGCTTGACAAGGTGGGACTAGAAATGATTGACATTTTTATTAGGAACAGTGAAAGTAAGTTAAATGTTTTGCAGAAAGAAATTACAGTTTTTAATCACAATATTGTTAGTGATTTATTGTTTTCACATTATAATCAGTCTTATCAGAAAGTTTTGCATGATTTGGATGATTTTGTTAAAAAAGTGTTGCCACTAAACAATGAAAATTGAACAGGGACACTAATGAATATAAAAATAATCAGGTGTACCCACTTAGTAAAGACAACAGAGCATTTCTCCCCGGGCCTCCACTGAAAACAGGATCTGTGGAACCTAGTCAGACTTTCCCAGTCAACAAATGTTAAATAAAATAAAAATAAATAAAAATAAACAGCAGAAATGTAGTCAAAGCAGCTGTGAATGATGATGGAACTAACGCCAATAATTTTGCTACTAGTGATGAAAACAACATGGATGGTGTGTTGGATGATGATGTTGTTTTTTTAGAGGCAGAAACCTAATTAAGGAGATTGGAGCATCTGAGTAATCAGATGTCCAGGGTTTCCAGGAACAAACAGAACAATGGTCATTATTACTAGAGACAATGGGGAGGGGGGAGAAAGAGGTACAACTAACATATTTTGACTACTTTGATGATTTGCAAACATGCACTGATTCTGCTTTAACAACTGATGTTCAAGGACGTAATGACTTTTATGACAACAATGTTGAAACTTGTGAAATAATTACTAAGCATGGTTTTACAGTGTATAACTTCAGTGCACTGAATATTGGTGATGTGCATCTTGAGAGGTTTCTCATTTGTTCCTGACTTCAGATATGACATTGCTGACATGTTGATTAGTTTAAAATTGTTTGTGAGAAAATTACATTTGAGATTATTATACAAAGGTCAGTCTAATATTGATTTTAATCAGGACTCTTTGGTGAGAAAAAGTACTTTTATGCCCCCAGACAACTCTGTGACTTTAATATTTGAAAGAATATGTGAATGTGAAATAAGAAAAGTTCTGGCAACTAGTAGCCACAAACATGAAAACTTGACTCATGAGGAAAGAAATATTTTTACCAGCTTAGCTAGTGATAAAAATCTGAGATTTATGAAGCCCGATAAGGGTGGTGGGCTGGTTGTGATGACTCAGATAGACTATGTCTCTAAAATATGTAATATACTGAATGATAGCTGCACATATTCAAGGGTGTCTAGAAATGAGCTAAACAGGCCATATATGAGAAATGACTATTTTATTTCTGATGCTCTATTTCAAGGCACTATAGATCAAACTGTATTTGGTTATTTAAGTGTGGACAATCCACACTTATCTACAGTGTCTGGAATTCCCAAGATTCACAAAAATCTGTACGATCCACTATTTAGGCCCATAGTTTCAGCTTGAGGATCCAAGACGGAACCGCTGGCAGCATTAGTTGATAAATGGGCCAGTGTTGTGGTCAGGGAAACCAACCACATCTTGAAGGACTCCTGGCACAGTTTAGAAAGGCTCAAAACAGTAAAAAGTGTAGGCAGCTTTTCATTCTTGACTATTGATGTCATTAATTTATTTCCTGTAATTCCACACACTGAAGGTCTGGAGATGTTTCAGGAGGGTTTGCACAAGAGTTCACAGATAAAAGCTGATAAAATATTATTCCTTACTGATGTCATGGAACTTGTTATGAAGAACAACTTTTTGATGGTTGAGGGAGAAATTTATTACCAGATATCAGGTGGGGGCCTAGTGTATCCCCATATTTGCCAACCTTGTACTTCTAGAATAGGAGAGGACATTTGTGTTTAGGTCTGACTTTTATGACAGTATTTTGTTATACAATCGTTTTTTGGATGATTTACTCATCCTATGGCAAGGGACTGAAAATTAAGCTAATGAATTCGTAGAATGTTTAAATTTCACAACGGATTTTTTTAGGTTTACTAGTACATGGAAACCTGATGAGATTGATTACTTGGACATTACATTGTTCAAGAATGAAATAAATCAAGAATTATGCAGCACTGTTTTTCAGAAAAAAGACCTATTCTAACAGCTTGTTGCACTTTAAGAGTTGCCACCCACCACATCAGTTGAAATGCATAATAAAGTGTCAAATGGTGAGACTATCACGCTTAATAAGCGATGATGTGAATTTTACCAAAGAACTGTATGTTTTAATAGGGATGTTCATTGAGAGGGGATGTCCATTGAGAATGATGATTAAAATTAAGAAAGAAATATTAGTAAAAAGAAACATATCTTTTATCCCCATATTGAACACCACAGTTGCCCAGACACAAACTAGACCTAAAGTTACTATTACAGATGTGATGGTTTTGCATTAAAATACAGATTCCCACAATATATGTTCTATTGTCAATAGATGTTGGGACACTTGTTTTGGTGATGTGACCAAAGAACTTCTTGGCAATAAACCCCCAAATAGTTTATAGTAGGGGCAGAAATATTAAGAACATTTTAGAGGGGAATTTTAAGACCAACTTAAAACCTGGGTATCATTCCCTTATGAGGAAATGTGGTGCCTGTAAACTTTGTAAGTTTATTAATGATGGGCCATATGTCACTGTAGGGAATTATGATTATTCTATTAGATGCCTGGGGAAATGTAATTACAACACGACCATGTTAATCTATCTGGCTACCTGTGTGTCTTGTACATCCTTTTATGTTGGAAAAACTTTGCGCAGGTTAAGGGATAGAATTAGTGAACATCTAAGGGCAATAATGAATAGCGATCCACACAATGCTTTTTTTATTCACAGTAATAAGTGTGTGAACTTTAAAAGATTCATCTTTTTTGTGATTGACAAGGTTCAATACAATAAGAGGGGTGGTTACATTAAATTAGAAGTAGCAGCAAGGGAAAATAAATGTCAGATGAGGTTAAATGCCAATGTTTCACCAGGACTTAATGATAGTATATCTCTGGCCCCTATATTGAAACAAAGGGCTTGTTTAATTTGAATTAATATCAGTGTTTTTTATGTTCCATTTCTGGAATTATAAATTCTGATAGGTAATTGTATTTATATTTGGACTGGGTTTTGTTATGTTAAAAATGTATTTTAAACTGTATTTAGTATGTTTTTTACTATTTGTATTACAGCCATTGTTTTAAAATCCTGATTTTTAGTGATATGTCTTTAACTATGTAAACTACTTAGTGTTGTGTATTAATTGTATGAAGAATGCGATTGGTTGTTCACTTCACCTAAGAGAGTTCTTAAGCTGTTATGTTGGGCTCTTTTTACAACTCTGATTATGCCAATGGAATTCAAGGTGAAAGCGTGTAGTTGTTGGTCTATTTGTTACTCTGTTTGTCATTAAAACAGTTTTCAGTTTCCAGCAAAGTGTTGCAGCTGTTTTTCTTCCTTTTTTACAATATCTAATACTAAAGGATTAGGAATCTTAATTTCTAATTGAGGACTTTGCCTTTCATTACAAAAACAGTAAAAGATATTTCACATATCACAGACTAGTATACACACAGATACACACACGTATATGTGTACAGTATATCTATCCTAGTTGTTACATCAAAAGTATGGTTCATCGAATTGTACTTTCACGGACCCACTTTAGTGAAAGTGCATTTTACTGAAAATGCACTTTTGCTAAAGAAAACCTAAAAAAAAAACATGCAGTTTGCATGTAATGTTAGTTGTGCATCAACATGTAGTGTTGACAACTAAGCAAAATGTTGTTGAGATCATGGTACAGTGGGGATAACGGAATATTCCCTTTTCCCCACTGCAGTGTGATCTCAGAATGAGAATATTAAAGTGGGGTGTGCAGGGGGAGCTGCATAATTGTGTTTAGTGTGTTTTTTTAATTTAGTTTTTATTTTTATTTTTCGCAAAAGTGAATTTTTGATATAATGCACTATCGCTGAAGTGAGTTATTGGAAGTACAGTTTGATGAACTGTATTTTTGATAAAACAACGTAGACCCATCTATATATAAATACATATATATATATATATATATATATATATATATATATATATATATATATGTATGTATATATATATATATATATATATATATATATATATATATATATATATCACTATATGGGTCTACTTCTGTTTATAGAAAGCTCGTTCTGTTGAATAACAGAAGCACAACACCATTTATGCAAAAATGCACTTAACTGAAAGTGCACTTTCTTGAATACTGATTCACTGAACCAGAAATTAAAACAAAACCAACACTGCATCACTGAAGCACGTTACAGTGGGGATAAGAAAATATATTGTTTCCCCACTGTATTGAGATCTCAGAGTTAGTATATATATATATATATATATATATATATATATATATATATATATATATATATATATATATATATATATATAAGTAGCGGAGGTGTGAGGGGCTTGCCCCCCTGCAAAACTTCTTTTGTAGTTTTTTTTTTTTTTTTTTTTTTTTTTTTTTTATTGCCGGTTCAGTGAACTGGTATATGCAAAAGTGTACTTACAGTTAAGTGCACTTTCATGTAAATGGGGTCATGCTTCTGTTATTCGAAAAAACAAGCTTACCATAAACAGAAGTAGACACCTTTATCTATATCTATATCTCTATCTATATTTATCTGAACTTATGTGAGTAATTTGTGAATGAACCAGGGCTAAGTGAATTTACATGGAGCTAAAATGAGGTAAAAATGCTTTTTTTATTGATATTTAAGTGTTTTTGCATCCTTAGTCATACTACTGAAGAGGTCGCTGGGGGAAATGTTTCATTTGATGTTATTGAAGTGCTTCTGCATACATAGGCAAACTACAAAATGGGTCAATGAGGGAAAGGTTTAATTTGATGTAACTGAAGTGCCTATGCATACTTGGTCAAACTACTGAAAGGATTGATGGGAAATGTTTCTTTTGATGTCACTGAAGTGTTTGTGCATCCATGGGTAAACAACTAAAGGAGTCACTGGGGAAAGGCTTCATTTGATGCTACTGAGGTGCTTGTGTGTCCTTGGTCAAACTGATAAAAGGGTTACTGGGGGAATGCTTGTGCATAATTGATCAACTACTGAAGGGATGAATGGGGAAATATATAATTTAATGTCACTGAAGTGCTTGTTCATGCTTGGGGAAACTATTAAAGGGGTCACTGGGGGAAATGTTTCATCTGATGTTATTGAAATGCTTGCATGTACATGGTCAAACTTCTGAAGAGGTCACTGCGGAAAATATTTCATTTGATGTCATTGACGTGCTTGTGCTTGCAAGGGCAAACTACTAAAGGAGTCACTGGGAAAATGTTTAATTTGATGTTATCGAAGTACTTGTGCATTCTTGAACAAAGCACAGAAGGGATCGGTGGAGAAATAATTTGTTTTGGGTTATGTAAGAGCTTGTGCTCCGGAGAGTAAAATAACATCAAATCTAGATTTATCACTAGCTCTCCACTTCAAACTCACCATTGACTTAACCTCAAACAACTAGGATGGCTAGAATTGCAGAACCATATACTCTGTCAACAGTTACTTATCACTCAAAAGATCCTATACCACCCCAATAATACCCCTATCCTCACTAATCTGATTTCACCATATAAAAATCTTGCTACACTACGTTCTGCTAATAAACTCCTGGTCCCCTCAGTTAAATCTAACAACAAAGCTGGTGACTCACTTTTCTCAAACACTACAGGTAAAAACTGGAATCAGCTCCCTCCTGAAATTTCTACTCTAGCTTCTACTTCTCTATTCAAAAAACATATTAAAGAACATCTTAAAACTCAGTGGCTTTGTCCTTGTGCTAACCCAGACTAAAACTTTTACCCCCTCCTGCTCATACCCCTTCCCCTCTCCCCTAACCTACACCTCCAAATCTACTTATTTATCTTTTTTCTTTTTTTTCTCATAGTAATAGGATAAATGTAAGGACCTGACTCTGTTTGCTCATACGCAGCTTGTGCTTAGTGTACTTGTTATTTTTTATTTAGTTTAATCTTTTAACATGATGTCTATAGTCAATATTTTTACTACTATATTTTTTCTTTAACCAATTGTACCTCTGTACTGTTATTATACATGTCTTTGTTATATATTGTTAACTTTGTTAGTGTTCATGCTTGGAGCTTTTCTCCCCGGGCCTCTACTGAAAATGGACATATATCCAGTTAGACTAGCCCGGTCAACAAATGTAAAATAAAATAAATAAAAAATAAAATAAAAATTGTAGAAATGAAACAAGCAGCAATGCTTTTAAGACTGGATGTGCATACAACATACCAATAATCCAATAGACGAGCATATGACACACCTATTGGACTATGAATCACAAGAACACTTCATTAGGATATACTGCTTTATGCAACTTCTCATTTACATCTCATTAAACTTAATTTGATTATGCTAAATCACAGGAATTGCACATACATTACTGTAAGTAGCTTCGTTGAATGGTGCCCAAGCTACGCTCACTCACAGACATTGCAAATAACCCTTCTGCATTTGCACAGTGACTATGAATACTAACAATTTATTTATGTATTTATTGACATTTGTTTACTGGTAAAGTCTGACTTGGTAATAAATATCCATTTTCACTGTAAGCCCTGGGAGAAAAGCTCCAGAGAGTAAAATAACATCAAATAAAACAGTAATATAGATGTAATTCAAAAACATATATACATACAATTTGACAGCAGGACACATAGGATGCAATAAGGTATGAGGTGACACCAGTGATGTAATAATAAAAGAAAAATAAATTGCAATTAAATATGACAATCAGTACATACAAAAGTATACAAAAGTATTTCAAAGCATAGTCCACTGTGCTAGGAGATAATCAAACAGGATGATCAAGTATGCCTAAAAATGGGGAGAGGGCAAGTGTTAAGTGGGTATAGATAGATAGTATGATACAAAGGTTAGTAAGAATGTAAAGCATTTCAGTTAATAATTGCCTTATGAAGAAGGCGGTAGTCACCTGTAAGTAACCTATACGAAACAGACACTTCCTGAAGACTTTCTATATAGTTCTCATTTTCCAACACTAAGATGTTTCTCGTAAGGAATCATGGTACTTTTTCCATCTGTTTCCAGTGGCTTGTTTGAAGGCAGCACAATATAATGCTGTATTCAATAACATGTGAGGTATAAAGTGGTACAATAATAAGGGATGTTTACACATGATCTTTAGAGTTAGATGGTGATTTAAATCAGCTATCATTGGTCCCCTAATATTTTATGATGCTGCCATGATTTGTGCTTTAACCATTTATTTTGTATAATTTATGTCCGTTTTGCCAGGTTTCCTGAAGGTACATTCATTGGCTTTAAAAAGAGTGTCATTACTACCACACCAGATATATGTTTTCATAGGCTATCTTAAGAGAACTCATCTTTTATTGAAGTAAGTATTTTTCCCAGTTTGCAACCATTAGCATATCTGATTACCCTCCTCATGTTTGCATTAGAGAAGAATTGGCAATAGTACAGTCATGTCAAACAGCAATGGTAACCCTCATTGCAATAGAGATGTTGTTCAGCCTCCCTTGAATCCTGTTGATTAGCCACTGTTCTACATTTTGATATGCATGCTTCTTGACAATTAGCATGTTTAATTTTTCATTCACTCTGTTATATAGAGTAATAAATGCCTGATCAAGGCTATCTGTTATGCAGAATAATGTCAAATGCCTGAGCAAGGTTAATAAAGACTGCATGCTTTTTCAGGCCTTCATCAAGTGTTGCTGTTATCTCTTTAAGGAATGACATGAGATTCAAACTTTGAGATCTTCCATAAATGCATCCTGTCTCATAAGCACTAGAAGCAGGTCCCTCTATTTAGGCATTAATGACTGATCTTAAAAATGAAAGCTATATCAGGCCCAGCAAGTCGGCATGTAAAAATCTACTGCCAATCATTAACGGACCGGAGTTCCGCTGTGGTGACCCCTAACCGGGAAAAGCCGAAAGACACAACAACAACTTAAATCCCTGCAGTTGCCTAAAATTGCCAAACTGGCTAACTAAGCATAATTAGCATATATACTATTGAAGTTTTTTTTTTTTTTTTACTGGTTTATAGATAAAATTAAGGCAAGCTTGAAGATCCCTTTGCCCTAACAGATCATTTTATGAATTATTACAACATATTTGGTAAAGTTTTAGTTCCCATCCTTACTGGCATAGATGCCCTCCAAATAACACTCTCTTGCTATTTCAATGCACTGATATAGTTTTAGATCTTCAGTTCACACATTTGTATTACATTTCAAGTGCAGCAGTTCACGTTTTATTTGTAAATATTACCAATACAAGACATAGTTAAACTAATATAACTATTAATGTGGAATGTGTTAGAATATTACTACTTACAAAAATATTCACAAGTGTGTGATAGGAATATAACATTGCCGTTTATTACTTGTAAATATTTACACAAGCAGCAGTATATTAGTATGCTTGGCTCACTTTAAATTAAAACTGCTTGTAACTCGGTATGTGCAATATATGATATAAAAGTAGCATTTGTAAGGCAATTTTGCCTTGAAACAGATAATTAAGTACTTGTTATTGACTCTAATGGTTTCATCTGGTTCCATGAACTGACCCTCTGCATTTTGACAGAATTCTCATGTTGTACTTGCTAATACTGAATTAATAAATGACTGAAAGTGTAGCAACAGATATTTAATTAAAGATGAACATGTAATAAATGCATAAAGCAGCAGGATATGAACACAGTTTCAATTCCATTTGGGTCTTCCGTAATAGTTCAACTTTAGTGCTGTATGATATATTTCGTAGACAGCTACAAAACCAAAGTTCAGACAGATCAATATCTCAACTGATAGGCTGATTGCTCTAAACAAAAAATTAAAAGTTCAAGAAATTTGCCTTGTAAAAACAGCTGTGCTCTGAATGAGTAAATTGATCAGCTGTAACACTATAAATAATAAGTTTATTATTATTGACTTGGATGCATCCTCAAGGAGACGTACTGCCTATCAGCCCCTATCTACAGCTGCCAGCAACATGTGCATTTTGTCCTCTTAGCTCTGTAGTATGACTTATCCAGAGTAGAGGCTTCTAGGCAACCACTGGCCCATGCACAATAAAGCTACCCTTAAAGGAAGCCGGATCTACAAGCTAAGAATTATGCATGTGCCCCCCCCCCCTTGGGTTTTTGCTTGAGTGTTTCATCTTCCATGGTATATAGGTAGCTTTTGTCTTTTTCTTACCTTACTTAAAGCAACCAGGTCCAAATCAAACATCAAGGGTGCCTTTTCTGACTCATTATGAACCAATCCTTAAAATCTAAAATTTATATTTCTCACTGTATTTAATTTAGTCTTACAGTCTGCCACACATGTATGTAGTTATTTATGTATTTTGGGTGTGCTAAGTTGGATTCTCTGCCCAGATGGTTCATTTTCTATTAACACAGCTCAGTAGAAAATTTTGCAAAAGAATAAAAAGGGTACATTAACATTTCTAACATATCCAATGCACAGATCTAATGCTCATTTGGACTTGGGCTTGCCTTAATACCTTTTTCATTATACAGTTTATAAGAACATATTTTAGGTTATATGAGCATTTATGCACCCTGTTTTTTTATAATCTTTGGAGTCCTGGTTAGAATAAAATGAAGATTAGCTTTTAAACCAAGTCACAATAAAGTTATTTTGGTATGAAAGGCTTTTTAAATGTTCTTTGGGATATCTTTATCAGGACATTTGGGTCAACAGTAGAAACCTTTGCATCAATGAATGTTGGCAAGAGTAGAACTCTTCTTCATTTGAAAGGATTAAACCCCCTGAAGCTTCCATTGTATCCCTTTGGCAGTTGCTATGTTATTGTTGTTGTTTGTCTTTTGCCTTTTTCCCAGTAAGGGGTCGCCACAGCGGAACTCCGGTCCACTAATGATTGGCAGTAGATTTTTATGAAACACCGAGGTGCCAGCTCGATGCCCAACCTTCAACGAAGGCACGCCCATTTATGCACGCATGTCTTTCGAACGCTACCCAACCGCGGGGAGGACATGCAGACTCCACACAAAAGGCACTCCCAAACCAAGCCGAGAATCGAATGGGAGAACCTCTTGCTGTGAGGTAACAATGCTACCGCCATACCACCGCGGCATATCTTATGGAATTTAGCATTCTGCATGAATTTTCCAGTCAGTCCATTTGATTGTGGCCACAGAGAGGCTGTTTCCTGTTCTGTATGCCTCAACTAACACAGTTGTGCTTAAAATCTGGTCACTAAAAGGTGAATGGCCAATATTAGGTAACAGGAAAAAAGAAAATACTGTATAAAATTAGATGGACAAACAGATCTAATAATGTGATTAATGCAACATAGCTTTAGCCAAAGGGTCAACTGATAATTTAGTGGTAAAAAATGGCACTGTAACTCTACTTCATATTTTAACAGTGAAAATCTATTTATATATAGAAAGACATAATAATAAAGTCTGCAGCTCATTTCAAAACAAATGTTAAAACATTAGGAAAACCTACCATGGCTTTATGACCCAAACATTATGTCACACTCAGAAACTTGGAAATGCCACTGTAAAGTTTTATTTTTTACTTCACAGAGTTGGATTTAAGGTATGAACACTAGTGTCTCACCTAAACAATCTCCTGTCCAGAACTTATGGATATAAAGATGCCCTTGAAGTATGAACCTTTCACTCTTACCTAAACAATGTCATATGCAAAACCTATGGACTACCACTTATCCAACTTACCACTTGTCCAACTTACCACGTGTCCAACTTACCACTTATCCAACTTACCACTTATCCAACTTACCACGTGTCCAACTTTTCCTCTGTCCTTTCTTATTAAACTGAAATAAAATAATGGTTCCCTTTTTGTTTTGTTTTTTTTCTTCTTTATATTCTTACTGTTGGTACATAATTATTTATTTTATTTATTTAACACTTATTTACTGGGAAAGTCCAACTTGGAACAAAGCCAGTTTTCAGTGGAGGCCCAGGGAGAAATGCTCCAGACACATGTCTTTGTTAAATATCTTTCTCACTACAATTATAGCATGTTTTTTCAAGTAAATACATTTTGTGAAGGATATTGCCTACACCTCAAATTTTCTTCAGTTTAACATTTTCAGTACAGTTCTCATTTCATGGCATAGGCCTACCACATAATAATTGTGCACATATTACAGATTATAACATCATTTCCAAGCCTGAAACTTCTTTGCAAAAAGTTATTTAATTGCTTGTATTCCATTTCTATTTTCATTTCTTTATTCCGTGTTATCAGTGGCAACATGTTAAGTGGCTTTTCCTTTGTGTGACAAAATCATTATGTGTGTCTTATAGGCTGGGTTTGTGGCATATTGGGATAAATATCTGAATGCTACCTAAGTCAACTTGGGGTTTAATTAGTGACCTTGAAGCTGGAAGAGGTGGTTATGGGAGGTGTGAGAGTTCATAACTGATGCCAACACCGCTACTGTGTGGTGAAGGGTTGGTATGTGTCAAGCTGCAAGAGTGTTATCTGTGGAACAGGCCACAGATGTACACTCTGTATGAGACGGACGGGTTTGGGGCTGCAAGCCAACCTGAAAGAGGATTGCCTTGTAGCTTTGGAGTAGTTGGTGTGTAAAGGCATGCACTCACAGAGGAGCCAGTATAACAGGCATTGTACTGGCATGCAACAATTGGTAGGGTTACAAGTAAAATGTGAAATTTCACAAAAATC
Source organism: Protopterus annectens (assembly GCF_019279795.1). Classification (NCBI taxonomy): domain Eukaryota; kingdom Metazoa; phylum Chordata; order Ceratodontiformes; family Protopteridae; genus Protopterus; species Protopterus annectens. The sequence goes on along the minus strand of NC_056741.1, from coordinate 1,531,468,523 downwards.
CAGTTCATGGATCCTGTAACCATTATCCTTACATGCCAGGAAGTGGAGAACAAATTGATTAATGGATGATGGAACTCAGTGGTTCAAAGATCAGGAAGTCAGAAAGATCATATAAATCTTTATGAATATTTCAGATTACCTGTCTTCATCCTTGATCTTTTTTCAACCCACTTGTTATATATATATATATATATTGCTAGCAATATATATATATATATATATATATATATATATATATATATATATATATATATATATATATATATATATATATATATATATATATATATATATATATATATATATATATATATATATATATATATATATATATATATATATATATATATATATATATATATATATATATATATATATATATATATATATATATATGTATATATATATATATATATATATATATATATATATATATATATGTGTGTGTGTGTGTGTATATATATATATATATATATATATATATATATACATATTTATATCCCATGATCTTTAAAACTATCCAAACTCATTTCATGTCCCTTCATACAAGAAATACACTTGTGACAAAAATGTTCCAACAAATGCAGTATTGCCAACATTTCCTTTTCTCACTCAAAAAAAGTGCACTGCACAATTAATTGTGTCCATATGCATGAAGTCAGTATGTCACCACTACCACCAAGGTTCATACTTCTTTATATTCTCTCACTGCTGTTTAGACATAAGTATCACACCAGCAGTTGTGTTTAGCTCCACCAACATCCAGAAGGTGGCGCTGTATCTCCAATATGTACCACCTTCTGCAGTTTAACTCAACTCTTAGGCTGTTTTTCTCCCTACAGTATGATTCAAGTACTGTATATGTACCAGAAACTTGTTTGTACTTTATAAAACTTTAATTTCCTTGCCTTGGAATCAAATGAAGGGAAAGGCCACCCACTTTTTTAAGCTTAACTCCTCACATAGTTTGCAGAGGAGTTTGTCTATGCCTGCATGGCATACCAAAGATACAGAAAGATCTATAGTCAGGTACTGCTGATAATCTTATATGGGCAATTAGCTATGCAGATGTCAGAAGCACAGCAGCAACTGTAAAAAAAGATAGAGAGGTGTGAAATTATTTTCCACTGCCTTTATTACAGAAGGGAAGAAAATGTACACTGATTCACAGCTGCTTGCAATGTAGCTACACCTTGCACAGGAAAACAGAGCAGATAGATCAATCAATGGCTTAAAGGCAGCTGCCACTTCTGACAAATTTACATAAGCAGCATCACAGTATTGAATTGCTAACTTTTAAACTTTAAATGTTAGTTGTTTACTTTACATTTTAAGATGACTGAAATGTAGTATCTGTGACTTTTAGAGAAAAATCAGAAATAATTTGTCTTATAATTATTGCAAAGAATCAACACATTTACTATCTTCATGCCCTCCCAATACAATGGGACAAACTGCCCAAATCAGGACTTCTCTGCAGGAAGTGAGATGGGTGGTTACCTTATCAAGTAGGTGCACATATACTGTTTGTAAAAAGGTCTTTTGTGCTTTCCTGTAACATCCTTCTAGAGGAGGATGCATATCTGGTTCACAGATCCTTGGGAAGAGACATTTTGTGGTGATGTTGACTCTTGGCAATTTTCTGCTTCAGAATATTAAATGCTTTTTTGGTACTGTTCCTAGCAGGACTAGTGTCCATTTTTTTCATGTTAACTCATGTAATGAGGCAGAAAGCTCATTGAAGTCTGAGGAGAACATTCCTAAATAGTTGACAATACCTAGAAAAATTTGTAAAGGTGTGACATTCTCTGGAACTGATAGTGATGACCTTGCCCTGGCCCAGCAATCAAGGAGCCTCAATCCTCACCACTAACACCATGAAGGTCATCTCCTAGAAGAGGAAAGGATAACTAATGCACACAGTAAAGTACAATTTCCCTTAAGTGCACACAGAGATCACAGTCAGTCTGGGGCTGATTGCTCCCTTGCTCACCAGGTCCCCAATAAGACTACCCACTGGCACAGCTATAGGGTCTAGGTCTCAGCCTAACTGGGCAAGCTAAAACATCCAGTACCCTCCCTGTCCAACCAGTGCTTCGTGTCCCTGCCAAGTAGCTGACACAACACACACACACTTTGAGATAAGTATCTATACAACTTCACAGACACTCCTTGGAAAGGATGACATAGATTCTCCAACTGTGCCCCTTTACCCAGACTTCTTCTTCTTCTTCTTTTGGCTTTTCCCAGTTAAGGGTCACCACAGCGGAACTCTGATCCGCTAATGACTGGCAGTAGATTTTTTATGGGTGCCGAGGTGCCAGCTTGAAGCCCAACCTTCAGAGAAGGCACGCCCATTCTACGCATGTCTTTCGAATGCCACTCGACTGTGGGGAGGACATGCAGACTCCACACAGAAGGTGCTCCAGTCGAGAATTGAACGGGAGAACCTCTTGCTGCGAGGCATCAATGCTACTGCTGCACCACTGTGACTTCCACTACCAGACTATACAGTAGTAATTACTGCCACCATCCAGTTAATAATATCAGCTACTAAAAGGCCTTTAAAAGGGTGTCCAATTATTACTGTGCAATATTAATATCCAATGGTAGTATGACTAACAGTCAAGGCTTACTTCAGAGTGGCCTATTACAATAACCTCTATAAATATGCAATGTACACTAGAGCTTATCTCTACACAGATAAGCCGCAGGTAGAAGGTTTTAAAAATATTTAATAATAAATAATTAAAACACAAGACAAAACTACTACACCACAGAGATATCTAAGAGTTCAGAGATCACACAGAAACTTAAAATAATACAGTAGGACAGGTCTGATTTCAAAGAAAAATACCTAATTAATCTTTACTAGCTTTAACTATTCCTACAAGAAATCCCAGTGCTAAAAACTTATGTGAGCATAAGGCAGAGTGCTGATAAGTTAGATGTCCAAAGTCAAAATGCTTTTTGTCTCTTGTGAGAAATAGTATTTTAAACATTACTACAAACATGTTTGCTGGGTCCTTCCCCAAATTACATCATTTTTGACACTTAGGTTTTCCCAGGCAAACAAACTGCATTATTTAGCAATCTAACACCTGCACAGAAACTTACAACAATAGAAGGCATTTCACATATACATTCTAGCAGAAACCAGAGCAATAAAACACATTCCACATCTAAATTCTGGTCATAACCTTTAGCCTTAAAACAATGGGCATGAAATCTTCATCCAGCCGCCCTGGAGCCGAATTCTAACACTAAAGAGATTCATAAGATATTTTCAACTTAAAAAGACACATTTGAAATACTTAGCTTGGTTTTCCTTACAGCAGATGGCAATGTTTCAACAATCTTGAAGTTCACATTTTACAGTGTTTTCTTACATTTAAAAACACAAGCCTGTATTTTACATTTATTTATACAGTTGATAGAATTATGTATCAAATTCTATTTGACTAGGCTGGCAGCCTTCGCCCATTTCCCACCAATTGTCACATCTCTTCCTCCAGGGGAACTCAAGCAAGTTTTTCAAGTGCCCCTTGAGAAACATCGCTTACGAGTGTCAGATCTATCTGGGTGTACCTCACCCCATTCTCTGTCTTGAGAGCCCATCTGTATTGGCATTGCTACTCCCACTGCGATGCTGCACTGACATATCATATGCTTGCAACCCCAGACTCCATCTTAGCAACTTGGCATTTTGCTGACTGGCTCTGTTTAACAATGTTAGAGGGTTGTGATCTGTCATCATAGTGAATTTTCTTCCATACAGATAAGGCTGAAGTTTTTGTAGTGCCCACAGTATGGCTAGACATTCCTTTTCTATCACTGCATAGCATTCCTCCCTGGGTTGGAGCCTACAACTGAGATAAACCACTGGGTGCTCTTCTCCCTCTGAAGAAATCTGGCTAAGTACAGTCCCCACCCCATAGTTTGAAGCATCCACCTGCACAACAAATTTTTTGCTGTAGTCTGGACTGGCTAAGACAGGGGGTCCTCCTAAAGCTTCCTTAAGCTTCTGAAATGCCTGCTCACATGCTGGGGTCCACATTACCTTATCTGGCCTGTTCTTCCTTGTCAGGTCTGTAAGGGGAGCAGCTATGGTACTATAATTGGGAATGAACTTTCTGAAGTACCCTGCTGTCCCCAAGAATGCCCGCACCTGTTTTTTGTAACAGGTGCAGGCCATACCTGAATAGCTTTCACTTTGGCAGGTTCTGGCCTTATCTTACCACTCCCCACTCTATGTCCTAGGTAGGAGACCTCTGCCATACCCACCTGACATTTGCTCGGCTTAATGGCCAACCCTACCCTCTGTAGTCTGCCCAGTACCTCCCTGACATGCTCAAGGTGCTCTTGCCAGGAATGGCTGTAGATAGCAATTTCATCCATGTAAGCAAGGGCAAACCCTCCTGCTCCTGCTAAGATATGAACTACCAGCCTCTGGAAAGTCGCTGGGGCATTCTTCATCCCAAAGGGCATCTTTGTGAACTCATACAAGCCAAAAGAAGTCACAAAGGTTGACTTCTCTCTAGCCCTGGGAGTCAAGGGCACATGCCAGTAACTCTTGGTAAGATCAATGATTGTAAGATACTTAGCCCCACCCAGCTGCTCTAGGGCCTCATCTGTCCTAGTCATAGGGTAAGCATCTGCCTCTGTGTGACTATTTAATTTCCTGTAATCCACACAGAACATGTTGCTGCCATCCATCTTTGGCACCAACACCACTGGTGAAGCCCAGGGACTGTTGAACTCTTTAATCACCCCTAATTCCAACATCTCCTGTACCTCTTCCCTCAGAGTATGTTTGACTCTCTCAGGCACCCTATAAGGGGCCTGCCTGATAGGCCTTTGGGGTCCTGTATCCACCTAGTGCTGCACCAGGTGGGTGCTTCCGGGTTTCTCGGTGAACATGCCCCCAAACTCCTGCAACACTGCTCAAATTTCTCGAACCTGGATAGGAGATAGTTGCTGAGACATTGCTACCCCTTCCACCAAGGTGTCAGCCCGAGCCTCACTGAGGAGATCAGTCCCCAGCTCTCCCTCAGACTCCTCCTGCAATCCACTGCAAATGCTCAGCACAAGAGCCTCCCTATCATAGTAAGGTTTCCTCATGTTAACATGGTACAATTTGTGCCCCTGCCATCTGGCTAGCACTTCCACTATGTAGTTAACATCACTTACCTTTCTTACCATCTTGTAGGGTCCCTCCCAAGCTGCCTGCAACTTGTTGTGTCTGACAGGAATAAGAACCATCACCTGCTGCCCTACAGCATACTCTCTAGCTCGAGCATTCCTGTCATACCACACCTTTTTCTGTTGTTGAGCTTCTGCCAGGTTCTCCTGGGCTAGGCCCATGAGTTCCCTGAGCCTTGTCCTGAGGTTCAGGACATATGCCACAACAGACTCCTTGTGAGACTCACACTCACCTTCCCACTCATCTCAAATTAAATCTAGAAGACCCCTCACCCTATGTCCATACAGCAACTCAAAGGATGAAAAACCTGTGGATTCCTGGGGAACCTCTCTGTAAGCAAACAACAGATGGGGCAAATATTTGTCCCACTTCCTCTTAAACTGATCTGCAAATGCCAGTAGCATGGACTTGATTGTAGAGTTTAATCTCTCAACAAGACCATTAGTCTGGGGATGGTAGGGGGTGGTCTTCATGTGCTTCACCCCACAGGACTTCCACAGACAAGCCAGCAGGTCTGACATAAAATTGGCACCTCTGTCAGACAGTATTTCCTTTGGGAAACCTACCCTGCTAAAAATCTCTAGCAAAGCATTTGCCACCTTCTCTGCCTCAATGGAGGACAAAGCCTCTGCCTCAGAGTATAGTGTAGCATAATCTATAATCACTAGGATATACGTTTTCCCTGTGGAACTTGGGGTACTCATAGGACCCACAATATCCATAGCTACCCTCTGAAATGGCTTCTCAATCACAGGCAAAGGCATCAAAGGAGCTCTCACCTTGTCTCCTGCCTTGCCTACCTTTTGGCACTCCTCACAGGTCCTGAAGTACCCTGTTACATCTCTGGGAATTCCAGGCCAATAGAAGTGCTGCATAATATGCCTCTTTGTACATTTTATGCCCATATGCCCTGCAAAGGGAATATCATGGGCTATGGCTAGAAGCGCCAGAAGGTAAGCTCTAGGCACTACCAACTGCTGTACTCTCTCACCTTCTATCCTTCCCTCAGGGGTCCACTCTCTGTATAGTAACCCTTTGTCCCAGTATACAGATTCCCCCTTTCCTTGAGAATCAGGTACCTCCCTAGCTACCTGCCTCAGGCCTTGCAATGTAGGGTCTGGGAGCTGAGCCTGTCTCAAGTCTCTCCTGGTAACCCTTCCCAGCTCCCCTTCCACAGGAAGTCTGGCATCCTCTGATAGCGGTGCCTCACTGTCAGCCTGGGTACTACTACTCACCTCTACCTTTGCAGTTACCCTGTCCAAGGGAACGTCAGTACCCACAGGCAGCTGTGACTCATATTCAGTCTAACTGCTACAGTGTAGCTCACCCCCTGAAGTAACCACCTCAGCAGTCCTGGCTGCAAGTATGCAGTCTGTCTGGGTCTCCCCCAAGCTACCAGACCCATATGCTTGTCTCCTAGCCTCATTGCATGTAACTGCATAAGTACATAGTACTGCCTCATCCAAATCCTTCCCTCACAAGACATCTGCAGGACAGTAGTTCCATACCCCTGTTGTCTCAAGACAACACTCTGTTGGCATTTTGTCTTTACCACTTACTGGCTCCCTCACCTTTGGTTCCCCACCTTGCCTCAGTGGACATCTGTATGCCACAATGCCCCACTGGTTGCATTCAAAACATTTACCCCTAACTCCTGGATGTGTATCTGGACTAGTGGCTTCCTCTGCTACTGGTGGATTCTGTTGGGACAGTCTGTGCTGCCCACCATGGATTTTTTTTAGTCCCATGAGCAGTACTGGGGGTCCCTTTCCTGTGCAGGGCTGCCCTGCTTGCTAGGTGTAGGACTCCCTTCTTCCCCAACTCCTCTGAAGTAGCACACTGTCTATCAGCTAACCAGATCCTTATGTCCTCAGACAAAGTGCTAAGGGCTTGTTCCCTTACCAAAATGTCTGCCAGCCCTTCAAAAGTGGTGACCTGACATCCACTCACCCAGCTATGAAAATAAGTGCTCAGTTCAGCAACATATTCACATACATTTTCATCTGCCTTGCGTCTATGCTTACAAAACTTTTTCCTATACATTTCAGGTACTAGCTTAAAACATTCTAATAAATGTCTTTTTACAGCAGTATAATCAAAACAGTCAGTGTCATGCATTTTTGCTAAAGAAGTTACAGCTTTACCATGGAGTAAGGGGGTCAGGAACCGTACCTAGAACCCTTGGTCAACTTCATACTGTTTGCATACCCGCTCAAACATATGAATGAAGCTATCAAAATTATCTCACTCTTTAAACTGTGGAAGAAATTTACTGACCTTTTGTGCTTCTGGTGTCTGGTTACTCCATTCCTCATTACCTCCATGGCTCTGGCGAAGAGTCAGCATTTCCCTGTCATGCCTCCTCTGCCATTTTCCTCAGCTTGTAGACTCCTCATTTTCTCAACTCCTTCTAGTTCCATATGCCTGGCCTCCAACTCAAGTCTCTTTAGCTCCAGCTGGATTTTCAAGTCCACTGCAGAAAGGTTGAGCTGTCCATTCTCTGAGGATATTGTATCTTCACTGTCAGTCTGATTGTCCTCCAGGCTGCTGTTCTCTGATGCAGCTGTAACCGAGGCTGCAATCAGGTCTGCTTTAGTCAGGTTTCCATGCACCAGTCCCCTAGCCTGCACATCTCCGCCAGCTGGCTCCTTGTCAGCTTTCGATACTCTTCTGCTGACATGCTGCCTGCTCACCCTAACACTAAGCTAACAAAATAAATAAAACAATTGTGATCTAAACTCTGTGTATACACTGTGTGGCTGTTTTAGAGTACAAAACACTTTTAGAGATCACTGTACATAAGCTACAGGAATTTGCTCTGCCCACACCACTACAAGCCAATTAGTTTATGAAGTAGATCCCACCACTGCCAAACACTTGTGATGACCATGCCCTGGCCCAGCAATCAAGGAGCTTCAATCCTCACCACTAACACCAGGGAGGTCGTCTTCTAGAAGAGGAAAGGATAACTAATGTACACAGTAAAGTACAATTTCCCTTAAGTGCACACAGAGATCACAGTCAGTCTGGGGCTGGTTGCGCCCTTCCTCACCAGGTCCCCAATAAGACTCCCCACTGGCACAGTTATAGGGTCAAGGTCTCAGCCTAACTGGGCAAGCTAAAACCTCCAGTACCCTCTCTGTCCAACCAGTGCTTCATGTCCCTGCCAAGTAGCTGACACAACACACACACTTTGATATAAGTATCTATACAACTTCACAGACACTCCTGGGAAAGGCTGACATAGATTCTCCAACTGTGCCCCTTTACCCAGACTATATAGTAGTAATTACTGCCACCACCCAGTTAATAATATCAGCTACTAAAAGGCCCTTAAAAGGGTGTCCAATTATTACTGTGCAACATTAATATCTAATGGTAGTATGACTAACAGTCAAGGCTTACTTTAAAGTGGCCTATTACAATAACCTCTATAAATATGCAATGTATACTAGAGCTTATCTCTACACAAATTAGCCACAGGTAGAAGGTTTTAAAAATGTTTAATAATAATTAAAACACAAGACAAAACTACTACACCACAGAGATATCTAAGAGTTCAGAGATCAAACCGAAACTTAAAATAATACAGTAGGACAGGTCTGATTTCAAAGAAAAATAACTAATTAATATTTACTAGCTTTAACTATTCCTACATGAAATCACAATGCTAAAAATTTACATGTGAGCATAAGGCAGAGTGCTGATAAGTTAGATGTCCAAAGTCAAATTGCTTTTTGTCTCTTGTGAGAAATAGTATTTTAAACATTACTAACAAACATGTTCGCCAAATTACATAATTTTTGACACTTAGGTTTTCCCAGGCAAGCAAACTGCATTATTTAGCAATCTAACACCTGCACAGAAATGTAAAACAATAGAAGGCATTTCACATATACATTATAGCAGAAATCAGAGCAATAGAACACATTCCACATCTAAATTCTGGTCATAAACTTTAGCCTTAAATCAATGGGCATGAAATCGTCATCCAGTCGCCCTGGAGCCGAATACTAACATTAAAGAGATTCATAAGATCTTTTCAACTTAAAAAGACACATTTGAAATACTTGGCTTGGTTTTCCTTACAGCAGATGGCAATGTTGCAACAATCTTGAAGTTCACATTTTACAGTTTTCTTACATTTAAAAACACAAGCCTGTATTTTACATTTATTTACATAGTTGATAGAATTATGTATCAAATTCTATTTGACTAGGCTGGCAGCCTTCGCTCATCTCTCCCCAATCGTCACACTGACATTTCAAGAATTGCTGTTTGTTTGGACGGATCTGGTTGTAAGCCAGAACTGGTAAACAAATGACCTACATAAGTAACTTCTTTCAACTTGAATTTGCATTTCTGAGGATTCAGTTTAAGATTTACTTCATGTGCACGGTCTAGAACTTTCCTGAGATTTCTATCATGTTTGTCTTTACCATTGTCTCCAACAATAATGTCGTCTACTATAATAGCACATTTATAACCAGAAAAACGTATTCCATGGCACGTTGAAAGACTTCACTGGCAGAATTGATTCCAAATGGCATTCTCAAAAATCTGCACATACCAAATAGTGTACTGAATGTAGTTAATAACAACGATTTATGATCCTGCAAAATTTGCCAAAGGGAGTTTTTTTGTATCTAAGACTGAAAAAGACAGTGGAATTTGGCATGAGAGCAGCTACTTCTTCTACTGTACACATTGTATGATGAGGATGCTTAAGTGCTTTGTTTAAGTCTCTTGGATGAACACATACTCGAATGTCATCTGAGCTTTTTTTATGAGCTACGACCATGGTTAATACCCATTCAATCAGTTCTTTTATTGGAGTAAGGGCACCCAAATTCACCATTTTGTCTAGTTTTTCTTTTACGTTACTCACATTGCTACTGGAATCTTCCATGCTGGTCTAACAGTTAGACTTCCTTCATGGTTTAACTTCAGAAAGTATGTGACTGGAAGTTTACCGAGCTCGTCTTTGAAAATAGCAGCATATTCACTAAAAATATTCTGTGTAAAACTATAATTGTTGTTCAGACTTATATGGTGAACCTCTTTATTAAATGAAATCAGTCCCATTCTCAGACTGTCTTTGAGGCCTAACAATGACTGCATTGTCTTTTGACTTTGTAAAACTGCAAGTCATAGCTGTTTCCAGTAGAATGGCATGAAAGAACTACTATGCCATCAGTTTAAATCTCTTCACCACCATAAGCAACTAGTTTTGCACACTTTGTGAATCATGTTTCTCACCAGCTTTTACTCTAGCAAATATTTGTTCTGACGTAATGTTGCACTTAGAGCCAGTGTCTACTTTAAGCTCTACAGGTTTCCCATTAATTTGTACAGTACAAAATATTTCACTCATTGCTGACAAATGATAGTCTACTGTATTCACTGTTTCACTGAGCACAAAGACACCATCAACTTATAAAGTTTGTTCACAGCTCTCGGAGTTTGCTACAGTCTCTATCTGATTTACTTGCTTCTTCAGATACTCTCTTTTAACATAAGTTTGTGGCACTTTAGACTTGCAAAGCCTTTTGAAATTATTCCACTTTTTAGATCTATGACATTGCTGACCAAAAGCTAAACACTTTTCCCATTTGTGTTCATGATTGCCCCCAAAACTGCGACAGTGAGCAATGAGGTTGGCTGACACCCTTCGGTTTATATTTATTTTTCATCTTAACTTTCTGTTGCACACAATCAACATTCACACTAACAGACACTGCAAACATGCTTTTCTCATTTGTAAGCTTATTCATATGCTTTTCTGTAATATATTTGGTGAATCTCAATGGCCTTGCTCAATGTTAATTCACTATCTCAATGCAAAATCTTTCTCACTGTATCATTATTAACACGACATACAAGACAGTCTTTTAGCAACTCATCTCTTAGATCACCAAATCTGCATGTTTTGCTCTATTTCTTAAGTCAGTAATATATGCAGCAACAGTTTCACCAGGCATTTGATTTCTTATGTAAAATGTATGCCATTCCATTATAATATTTGTTTGAGGGCTACACATTTCTCTAAATTTATGTTTTAAGTACTCAGAGTCTTCTTGCCTTTCAGCCTGTATCAGAATATGGTGGTCCTTCCCTCCCCTGCATACACAGCAGGTGCATGCACAAATGAACATTCTCGCTCAATGGCTTCTGATCCAATTGAGAAGTATGAATGCTTTTGTACATGCGTCTTTATCAGAAAATGCAGCCTATATGAAAATATCATATGCTTGATCAAACACTCAGCAATTCTCAGCAATATTATTATCAAGCACCAGCTGTTCAGGTCTGTGAAATCCCTCTGTCATAACAACAAAATTCTTTAAAGCATAAGTATAGACCTGGTACTTGTACTTTTGCTCAAATGCACAACAATCTCTCTGAAAATGCTTTATTTTAACACTGCAAATATCTTGAACACTCTGGACACCTCTGACACTTCAAAAAAAACTTAGTTACTGTGAAAAAGTCATACACCGCAAAAAAAATGGACATTTTACCCTTTTTGAACATTTTCAACACTTCAGAGATTATCTCAAACACTTTAATCATTATGTCGCTACTTCAGACATTTTGAATATCTCAGAAATTATTTTGAAGACTTTGAATGCTATGCCACATGTTTGGTGACTGAAAATCCAGCAGGTATTGTTGATGTCACATATTATATTCAGGCCTTTTGAGCAGGTAATGCACAAGGAGTTAGAATCATGGATATGGAGCATCTCTAATAGGGCAGGGTCTGAGATTGCCTTGTAGGTGAGACACATCATCTGCAAGCAATCTGTACGAGACCCAGTAGAGTGATAGTGATTTTACTCTGTTCGCATAGGATAGGTGTTGGAGGCCATGAGACAGGTGTGTCTCCCAGAGGCTGCCCTGTCTCTGGAATAGACTTCCCATACACATCAAACAGAGTACCTCGCTGACCCTCTTCAACCACAGCCTTGATAAGTAGTTGGGAAACCACAAATTTGTCCCAGGGGTTGCACCTGTGTCCCTCATTGACAGGGGTGGCAGGTGCTGACTGAGATTTCTTTTTGGGGATAAACTCTTGGCTAGACTTGTAAGGGCCCCAAGGCCATTAGCCTAGTAATCTCCTGTGATCCTATGATCATTTGAAACTAATTTTAAGTACCTTTGAATAACCGCTGACCTGTTTGAAAATTCGCTACTGTATATTACTCCACTTTTACCTGCATGCCTCATGGTTTGCAAACTGCTTCTTCTTTCAATCCCATTCTGGCACCATGTCACATGTGTCATGTATTCAAATGAGACACTTGGGTGTGAGATGGGTTCAATTAGTTTTTTATACATAAATACATCAGGAGCTGTAACTGGAACATATACTTCGAACTTCGTATGTTTGCTGATTCATTAATTACTTCTAATACACTCACATATGCATCTCTATTCAAGCTTGCACTCACACTGAATGACTTTACACTTTGCACTAATCTCACACATGCTCAGTAACTTATATGCACATGCTCTCTGACTATAGTGGCTGACTAGGTACAATATGCACACACTGATCTACAGAGTGCATGAGTATTTTCTAGTCAACAAGGGAAATGTAACAATTGATGGCAACCATGATATATAGCTAAATTTACTTTGGCTTACATGTACTATGTGTCCTTTTATTAAAACTTTAGGAAATGGAAATCTGAAGTACTCTCTATCTAAATAAATGAATGAATAAATGAAATCTTCCCACTGCTGTCACTGAGGAACACAATTACTTTTGAATCCCTTCTTTTCCAGTAGCACCAAGGATCCTTCAGTGCAATGACAGTTTTGACATCTGAGATAAAAGTTTGGGGGATGGGGACTGTCAGTTCATCTTGGATTACAAAAAGATAATTTGTCTGCTTTTTTGTTTGCAGCTGTATAACTCTTTAGTATACTGTAAAAAGTCCTGAGACACATACAGATGAGAGCCATTCAAGAAATGAAAGAAGCAGTCCTGTTAGAGAAGGTATGTAAGATGACAGTGACTGACACCAATCTCATTATATGTCAATGGGAAGGGAATGCACCATTACTTCCTTATGTCTAGCATGACTCATATAAAGCAGACTTGAAATGGTTTATGGGAAAGAGACAGGATTGAAGGAAATAAGATCACATTGACAAGTCAAGCCTCATTGGCAGGCATTTTGCAGAAAACATATTAAAATTCTATAAAAAAACAGAGTGATTTTGATGTGTTAAAATAACACAAAAACAAAGACAGAGTGAAAAAACAGATTTTTTTAGTTCTAAGTAAGACTTTTCCTTTAATATTTTTGAATTCCCCCTCATTTTGAAATTGATCAAATACTTTATAGCAATATAAAACAGCAGCTAAATTTATAATAAGACACAGCTGACTGCTCTAACATTATTTCATATACCTATGCAACAAAAAGAAGCCAGCCTCATGAGCAATTATTTATTTATCCTGACTATTCAGTTTTTTGAATCCCATTTCACCATATTTATTCAAACATCTATGCTTTACTTTCTTTTGTTCTTTCGTACAAAAACTGTTTTTTTAGAAACTGCATCTAAATAGTTTTATTCTTCTGCTTCTATCTCAGATATACCTCTCAACCTCTTAGTGCAAGAAATCTGGACAAAGCCTAACAAAATGGGGGGAAAAAGGCCCAAAAATAGGGACAGATTTTAAATATTGGTCTTATAAACTTAGGAAGTTGCTAGAGTAACAGTGTTTGTGTTAACATATATTTTCTGAAGGATTTGAAGTCTGAAATTCAAATGTATATCATTATTTGGTGGCATCAGTTCTCAGATCATCTGAGTGATTTGCCAAAAAAACACAAATTTTATGAGGAACGGACCAAAAATATGAGGAAAAAATTTGGACATTCTGTGAAAATCTGGACAGTTGAGAGGTATGATTAACCTACTGCATTTTGTAGGTCTCTGAAATTCCACATCCTCCGTTGATTATGGTTGAGCTGCAGTTTCCTAAAATCTGCAAACCCCGCCTCCTGGTTTTCACAGTTATCCTTCTTTGTTTGGTCCGGTTCTTTTCTCACATTGACAAAGTCCTGTGGCACTTCCAGTTATCTACTCCATTTACATCTTTGTTGGATTTTGCCCATGTTTTGTCCTTCTTTTTAGTTACCATCCTCTTTTATGATCTCTTCTGTTGCCTGATACTTTTTCTTTTCTGTTATTCCTTTGCTCTCTGCCTAGACCAGCTGTCATGCTCATACTAAGGGGACAATGGGAAAGGTATGCATTCCTCTCAGGTGGAAAGATCTTATACAATCTAAATCCAGCACCTCTTTTCAAGCCCACACTAAAAACACTCATGCAGATCTCACTGTTACAATTTCTGCAATCATTCCTTGGCTTCCAACTTTCATGGCAATGGAAGGGCTATCCAGAATGAAACAGCAAAGCATTAATATAAAGGACTAAACATGTACTTCAGCCTCTTGGTTTTAATGTTCATTTGTACTTTAAATAACAGTCCTCTAATCCAGATACAGTGGTCCTTTAACATTAGGCTTTGTGTCCCTGTAACCTGACTATTATTTTTAGTCAACAAACACTATATGAATTAATTTCTAATTCCTTAATTTATGCACAAAACAGTCACATGTTTGACCATAGGTTTAGTAAGAGGGTTTGATTGAGAAGCTTAACATTTGTTCAACAATTTTTATTTTTTGTTACCATTTACAGGGTCAGTGCACCATCAGCCTAAACTGAAATTCCTGGTTGTACTGAGACTTCGTGTGTGTGTGTGCATGTGTGTGTGTGTCACTGTGTGTGTGTGTGTGTGTGTGTGTGTGTGTGTGTGTGTGTGTGTGTGTGTGTGTGTGTGTGTGTGTGTGTGTGTGTGTGTGTGTGTGTGTGTGTACATGTAAAACAAATCTCCAGGAATGTGTGTGTCAGCTACTTGAGCAGGGACACAAAACACCGGTTGGAAAGAGAGGGTGCTGGATGTCTTGGCTTGGCCACTCAGCTGAGATCTCAACTCTATAGGTGTGTCAGTGAGGAGTCTTATTGGGGATCTGGAGAAAGAGGGAGAAACCAGCCTCAGACTGATTGTGGTCTCTGTGTGCTCTTAAGGGAAATTGCACTTGATGCAGAAAGCTGCATCTGGAAATACTGTGTGTGTACCTGTCATCCTCCCAGTGTACATCCCCCACTGGTGCTAGTGGTGAGGATTGAGGCTCCTTGATTACTGGGCCAGAGGTGGGGTGCCACACCCTGAAGGAGACATTCATGAGTATTGCACTGTGACTGAGTTACAGACTATCATTAGATATTGCAATATAATGAGACATTTCTATGGCCTTACTACTACCCCTGATGACCAGTGATTTGGCTCAACTTACTGAGTATTTCACTAATACTGGATTGAGAAAGGCAGTCAAGTTATTGTACAATTTGAGATGGTCTTCCACATTGAACTGATGGCCCAGATGTTCGGCAGGTCACAGATCTTGATGATTATCTCAGCTGACTTCACCACTCTTTGGAGACCCTTGCACTCAGAGATAGAGCAGCTTCAGTACCACACTGTGAGGTTGTTTGTCAGGATGCTTTCTATTGTACCCCTTGTGAGGATATATGAAGGCTGCCAGCCTAGCTAGATAGAATTTGGTAGATAATTCTATGTCATTGTAAATATGAATATAATCCACAGGCTTGTCCTCTTAAATGTAAGAAAATTGTGTTAAATGTTGAACTTCAAAAAATGTAACCACAGTGCACTCTGCTGGAAGAAAGCTGAAAAGTCAAGCATTGTACGACTGTTTGATCTCAAAGCTCGGAGACATAATGTCTGGACTGAGGAATTTCTTCTATTGTTTTGAGATGAGAGTTAATTGCTAGATTTTACATATATAATGTCTTTTATTGCTGTAGTTTCCTGGCCAGGTGCAAGATCAAAGAAATGTTAAAATTCTGAGTTTCTGTTAGCCTGGGAATCAGAGAAGAATGATGTAATTTAAAATGAGTCAGCAGTGATGTATTATTTTTATGTCTTTCTCAGGAAGAGAGAATCAGAGCATTTTGCATTTGTCTTCAGAACTGACCACTCACCAGCACTTGCTTTGCTCTGTCTGTATGTAAGTAGAATCTTAGACTTTAGTTTT
Organism: Protopterus annectens; assembly: GCF_019279795.1. Lineage (NCBI taxonomy): Eukaryota > Metazoa > Chordata > Ceratodontiformes > Protopteridae > Protopterus > Protopterus annectens. The sequence goes on along the minus strand of NC_056741.1, from coordinate 1,531,452,173 downwards.
GTTTCTTAAAAAATAGACAGAAAATAGTAGGTTTAGACTAGCTGTTTTCTATATTTATGTCAGACTATTCTAGAGTATTATTTTATACATTTTCTTGTGATTTCTGAACTCTTGACTAGCACTGTGTTGAATTGAGAAGATTTGTCTTGTGTTTTTATTATTTATTATTAAATATTTTTAAACCTTTCAACTGTGGCTGCTTTGTGTAGAGATAATTTAAGCTCTAGAGTAATTGCATGTGTTTGGTGGTACTGTACAAAGACCCTCCAATAAGCCTTGCTATTCATCCACTTACTATTTGGATAATAATACTATACAGTATAATCAGACACCCTTTGGTAAGGGCATTTTTAGCAGCTGATAAGAGTAGTTGGTGGCACTTGAGGTTTTGGCTTGACTACTCAACTGAGATCTGTACCCTATAGCTGTGCCAGTGGGGAGTCTTATTAGGGATCTGGAGAGAAAGGGAGAAACCAGCCCCAGACTGACTGTGATCTCTGTATCCCCTTAAGGGAAATTGTACTTTACTGTGTGTGTGTATTTGTTATCCTTCCCAATATGGATTCCCCTCACTGGTGTTAGTGGTGAGGATTGAGGCTCCTTAATTACTGGGCCAGTGCACGGGCATCACACACCAATAGAAGGTTATGAGAACTGTTTATTTATTTATTTATTTATTGACATTTACTTATTGACATTTATTTACTGACATTTAGTGACCGGGAAAGTCCAACTGGGTCAGAAACCCATTTTCAGTGGAGGCCTGAGGGACAAAAGCTCCACAGTACAGAGTTAGAGCAGTAAACATTTTAAATGATATTAACATTAATATTTGCATATATTTTTAAACATAGATATATGAACAAAATTCACAAAGCCAACTATATATTCAAGACATTTGTATCATCTGAAAATAGATGAACCTTTAACATTGTTAATTTAGTAGGTTGACAAGTACAATTTAGAGAGATGACTTAATGACTAAGTTGTCAAGTAAGTTTTTAGGGAATAAAAGTTTTAACTTTTAAGTCATAGGGGTTAAAGAATAGTAACAGAAAGATTAAGTAAAGGACAAAAGAAAGTATAAAGATAGGAGATGAGTTTAACATAAAGAGGAGATTGGGTAAAAGGTGCTTTGGGCTATATTGAAGTAGTTAATATTAAAGTCATGGCAAAGTATAGTTACATTTGTGGCTATGTGTAAGTGAAGAGTTAGTTGGTCAGGATAACGTGAGAAGAAGTGAGTGTAGGATTGGGATGAATGGAGTTATTATTCTAAGCTTAAAGATAAAAGTTAGATAGAGGGCTTAACAATGGATTTTATGAACTATGTCATGTGATTGATGTAAGAAGGCACAGGGTTTTGAGGAAAGGAAGGGGGTATATCTAATTTGTGATATTGGTATGATTAAGCTTAAGAGTAGGTTGTGATTTGCCAACAGTTGCATGTTTTGCAACTGTTCTCCTCAACCATCTCAAAAAGTGTAGCCTCTGATGTGTCTTCCTGACAATGCCATTTGTATCGGTAGACCAGGCAAGTCCTCATCAATATGCACCCCATAGAAACTTTGTGCTACTCACCTCTCTACTGTTTCTCCATTGCTGGTTAGAGGAGAATGTTCCTTGTGGTTTTTCTTGTAGTCATAATTACTTCCTTTATTTTGTTCATGTTTGTTGTCAGTTGTTACTGTCACACCAGGTAATCAGTTGTTCTTCCTCAGCCCTGTACACTGCCTCATCATCGTTGCTGATGAGGCCCACCACTGTTGTATCATCAACAAACTTGATCATGTGATTAGTGTTGTACCTCACTGTGTAGTCATGTGTTAGCAAGGTGAACAGCAAGGGACTCTGTACACAGCTTTAAGGAACTGCAGTATTTACAGTGATGCTATCCAAAGAGTTATTTCCTATGCACACTTTTTGAGGTCTGTCCATGAGATAGTCTAGAAAGCAATTACAAAGTATTGTGCTGAAGCCTAGTTGAAACAGCTTCCTTACCAGCTGTGTAGGGATGACTGCATTAAAAGAAGAGCTGAAGTCAATGAATAGTAACTTCATGTAGCTGTTTTTACTTTCTAGATGGTCCAGCAATAAGTGAAGTGCCAGTGCTATCGCATCCACGGGGAGCATTTTGCTCAGTAAGCAAACTGCAGCGAATCAAAATCTGTAAGTAGCTTAGATGTTATTGCTTCTTTGACCAGCCTCTCAAAGCGTTTCATCACAATGGAGGTTAGGATATACAAAAAGGCACTGCCAGCCAGAAAATAACAATTACAGAAGGTAAAAACACTGTTAGAATTTTACTCTGCCATACTTATAAACTGAAAGTGTGGCCAAAGTAAAGGTCTAGAGGCTTTTGAAGGTGTTATTTCTACGGAAGTGTACTCTTTGTCTGCTATCTGACAGTGTGAAGTGTTTTACCAGCTTTCAAAGTCTATGAAAGCTGATATGATAAAACACTTTGCTTCCTATACTTTTTTTTGTAACTTGTAGTACATAGAGTAGTTGAAGTTCTGTGATCTACAAAGAATTATGAACTGGTCACAGATCATGTGTTCTCAACCTGCATGCTAAGAGTCATGTTTTGAGCTTCACTCTTGAGATAAATTTCTTGGCATCCATGTCGTGAGTACATACAAATCAGGTTATGATCGGAGATACGATCATTAACCTCTATATATAGTGCATATTGTATAAGCAGGTTAGCCAGAAATAGAGAGTTCAGTTTCTGTATCTCTGGGACATGGTGTGAGCATAGGAAATATTCCCATTCATCTATTCTGATTACCACAGTTAGCTTTACTATATAATGGACTAAGAACTGTGAGACAATCAGGTTTTATGCTAAAATAGGGATGCAAAAATAATTAAAGAAACCAGGCTAAGTGGTTGTGACCCTGTTATGCATTATTCCAGTGATATCTGTGACACTGGCTGAAACAGGCATGTCACTGAACTTTTTTTTTCCTTTTGGTTTGTTTCATTTATCCAATACTGTCTAAAAAGCGATAGCACTTAAGGTTTCCTTCTTACAAAACAACAGGTTTGACGCAAAGAGGAAAGGTGGAGTTATGTAAAGGTCATGCACAGTCTATAAATATTTATAGAATTGCAAATTTGTATCCAGTAATTAAATGCACAATGGAATTAGATTTAGTAATCAGAGCAAATCTCACTGGAAGCTGTGAAAAAAAGTCTGTTAGCAAGGCTTGGTAACTAGGGTGAAGAATTCTCCAAAAATACTCAGTGCTGAATGAAAATTCTGACAATGGTCTACTGAACTGGAAGGCAGCCACCTGAGATGGTTTCTAGTTGTCTGAAAAAAAGAAAAAATGAGCGTGTTTGTGTGTGTTTTTGTGCATGCATGATACCAAGGTCAGGACCTCTCCAAAAATATTTCTATGATGAATAACAGCTTTTCAGCTACAAAAATGTGTGTGTGTGTGTGTGTGTGTGTGTGTGTGTGTGTGTGTGTGTGTGTGTGTGTGTGTGTGTGTGTGTGTGTGTGTGTGTGTGTGTGTGTGTGTGTGTGTGTGTGTGTGTGTGTGTGTGTGTGTGTGTGTGTGTGTGTGTGTGTGTGTGTGTGTGTGCGTGTGTGTGTGTGTGTGTGTGTGTGTGTCTGTGATACCAGGGTCGGGACCTCTCCAAAAATATTTCTATGCTGGATAACAGATATTCAGCTACAAAAAATGTATATGTATAAATACTTGTGTGCATGTGTATGGTATAAAATATATATAAAATTGAACAACAGGGACAAGTGGTACTTCTTGAGGAACAAAGTTGCAAGCTGAGATGTCTTGAAATCAAGAAAAGAAAGAACAATGAATTATACTCAAGTTCATCACAGAGTTCAAAGTAACAAATTATTTATTCATTCATTCATTTACTGTTTGGTAACCAGATAGGTGGACTGATCCAGAGGCCAGTGGCCCAGGCTCAGAGGCAATAGTTCAAATATGATAAGACTGGTAAATTTACATAGCTGCAAAACTTTAGAAAGTTCATATTCAGTTATTATATGTTTTTTTATAATGTAGAATGTTATAGAATTCTTATACATTTCTAATAAAGTAACAGGTTTACATTAGATTTTATCAGTTTACGTGAGTTGCAATATAGTTTAGCTACATGAAACAGGAAAACAGCTGAGAGATTATAAGCATGTTTAGAATGTTAAGCCACTAAAAGAGTTTATCTATTGTCCAAAACCATTTACAAGCAAATTCCTTGAAGAGGTGCTTCGAGAGAGGTGCTCAGAAAGGTACTTCTTAAATTTGATTAACATATTTTGATGCCCTGTTTCGGGTGTTTTTTGTTGTAAGACCTTGGCCTGTTTTTGAGAAGGCTTCATATAAAATATTTCAAATATTAAAATTCCACTATACCAGATTTGCTTTTTTTAGCCTTCATAGCCAAGACTGTTTGATGTATAAGTTCTAACAGCCTTTTGTTGAGCCGCTCAGTCCACCGAATGGTAAAGGATGTCATCTAAGTATGGTGAAGCATATTGTCAGTGGACTTTAGTATCTTCAGTCAGTCTCTGAAAGGAAGATGGTGGTCCATGTAAGCCAAATAGTAGCACCATATCTCTAAATGTCTTAGCATAAGAAATATGGACAAGGCCAAAAGTAAGGGAGGGTCAAAGGCCAAAAATCCACAATAGATTTTAAATGTTACTCTTATAAACACAGAAAGTTTTTAGTATAACATATTTTACTTTAGTATGCATTTTGTGAAGGATATGAAGTCTAAAACTCTAACATCTGTCATTATTTAATGACCTCAGTCCCCAGTGATTTGCCAGAAACCACACATTGTATGAGCAACAAACCAAACAAATAGAAAAATATCTGAGCATACTCCAAAAAGATGGACAATTGAGAGGTATGTGTAATGAAATTAAACTTCAGAGACTACCATAGCTGTTTTTTTTTATTTTCTTTATCAGAAGGGGATAGAAATATAGGTTCAAAGTTCATAGTTATGTACTTGGCTAATGGCCACTGGGGTCTTTATAAGCCTAGCCACACAATCCAAACCAACTGTGTTCTTAAGTATCATAGATGTTCATTAGGAGGATTAGGAAGTTTCTAGAGGTTATGGGGAGGTATGCCAATTTGGGCATTACTGTCTGCCTCTGTCTATCAGATACATGAGGGCCAGATCCATGGCAAATTTTCTAATTCCAATCAGTAAGTCAAGGTTATGCTTAAACAGGTTTAGGACAGTGCTTCTCATAGAAGAGGTTCCTGTTTTAGAGCAAGAGGATCTTCTAAAACACATATCTGTCTTGCTAGCATGTTGTATTTATGTCACAAGCAAAATTTAAATCCTTAGATCTAGTGGTTCTGATGCTGTTCATTTTGCAGACTTGCGAAAGGTCCATCAGAGTTGGAGCTGAAGATGCCATGTATGCTGGACATAGATCACCTCTCAGTAAGCTGTAAGAGACAGAGAATAGAGATAGGACTTTCATATGTTCCATAATTTGTTATTCTTTGGATTCTCCTCGTAAGAAACATTTGTGGGCATTCTGACTGTTGAATATGTTTGGTCAGGTACATGTTGAAGGGGGCATTATTTTCAATGATAGACCTGATAAGGGCTGGATAAAGTGACAGTATGACTTACTTGGGCCTGAATGTCATGCCCTTGCTTGTAAGTTGGGCAACACAGAATAGTTTACTTTCAACCTTGGCCACATGTTGGTCAATGGCGAAATTACTGTCTACATATGTTCCCACATCACTGACTACTGCATCAACTCTATGAGGTGTCTTATCACTAGAGTAATTAGTCCGGGAGGCAGTTTTGTCAAAAGGCACTATAATGCATTTCTTAGCATTGAGTTTTAGTCTGTGAATTTGACACCAGTCATTTGACCATATTACACCCAATAATAAGATGTTTTTGTTATGGGAGATTCTATGACAGCTCCAAATTTGCAATCATTTATGAACTTGGTCAGGTAAAGACCCTTAACATTAGCTTTTACCTCAGAGAAGTAGATGCCAAATAGAAGTTGTCCCAGCATGGAGTCCTGAGGTACCCCACTGGTGACTGGTCTCTTAGTGGAGGTGATATAACCAGCCCTGACATCCTGGGACCAGTCTGTGAGACAGCTGGTACTCCAGCAAGTTATATAGGAGTTTATGTCCAGTTTAATGAGTTTGTCAACTATACTTGAGTGGAATATTGTACTGAATGCTTTACCCAGGTCCATGTAGATGGCATGCACCATTTTCTCCTCATCAATTGATCAGTGATCTTTTCAAAGAAGTCCACCAGGTTTATTAGGCATGCTCTTCCCTTGATAAAGCCAAATTGGGTTGTTTTCAGTGTCTGAATATTGCCTATGTCTTTGGTGATCTTTTCTACGACAATTTGCAGCATAGCTTTGCGTATTAGACTAGTCAGACTAATAGATGTATATTTTCCAGGATCAGTTGATGGTCCACCCTTGCAAAGTGGAATAATCAATATAGTCCTCCATTCCCATGGTACAAAGCCTGCTTTAAGTCTATAGTTAAAAATTGACTCAAAAGGTCCTGATAGGTCATGTTTCCAGTTATTTAGGTGGCATACTGGGATTGGGATGGTGGCCTAATGGTTAAGGTGATTACCTTACAAACACAAGGTACAGGGTTTGAATTTCACAGGGGATAATTGGCTAGGCTTAAAATGGCTTGCAAGGGCAGTTAGCCTAGTACTAATCTATGAACCTATGCACCTATACTGTCATGGCCCACTGAGACTGTGTTTTTGGCCTTAGTGAGCACTGCCAGGACCTGTTCCCTGTTAAGAGCTGAGGGGGGGTATGCTAGTAGGTATTTCATGGAGGGTGGAGGAAGGGGTGTGGAGTGAAGTTTGAGCTAAATTTGTGAGCCAGCAAATTTGCTATGTCACTCTGCTCAGGAAAGGTGGCACCATTGACTACCACTTTGGCACTCTGGTGTGTGCTGCTTTTGTGATTTTGGAGCTAGCTGTACAAGGCCTTGTGGTTGTCTTTAGACTGTGAGGTTATTTTTGACCTCATGACTGGTCTTGTTGGACTTAATTGGTCCTCTTTGTCTCTAGGATTCCACCAGTGTGATTTGTTAATAGAGTTTGTTTTTGGATTCCTTCTAGTAGGTACAGCAGCCTCTATACAGTTGTTTACAGTCTTCATAGGTTGTTGTGACGGCAAGGCTGGGAGATGCATTAAATATTGATAAACTGTCTCTTAACTCATTCACTCCAATGGAGCTCAGGAAGTTTGCACTGTAACTTCCCATGGGCGGAGCCTAAGCCTTTTGACAGAATCAAATTATGCCCTCACATTTCAAACAAATGTTCATATCTCTGGAACCGTAGGGATTATAAAAGAAGTATAAATGGCAAACTCTTCAGCACAAACTGTTTTTATACTGGTAGTATTCTTTGGGTTCTAGGTCATAAACTGAATTTTACAAGTCACAGTAAACACAGTAACTATTACATTTGTAATATTTTGTAAACAGCTTACAATATCTCAGCAACCACTCAAGCTACACACATACTGTCAGCAGCATTTTATTCATCTAGCTGAGAGCCTTCATATGAGGCTAAGGAGTTCCATGTTACTTGGTTGTTGAGATGTTTTGAGAAATGTGAAAAGTATATCTATACAAATGAATATCATAAAAATAGCAGTTACTATCTATTTACATGCAGTGGACAGAGATCAGATATTCATGCAGCTGAGTTTGCCATTGTGTAAGATTTAAGATGGTTACTGCAGATGTACCTAGTGATGTCACTCAGATGTAATGAGTTAATAGGGTGAAGTTTGCTTTGGAATAGTTCCAAACTGTTACAACATTTTCTTGGGTTAATGAGTTGATTTTTATTTTGAAGGAGTCAGCTTTGTGGTCTTGGGGGGGGCGGGGAGTGCAGCACTCTTCCTTATTAGTGAGTTCCAGGACCACTATGTGTGCGCATTATCTGGTTCTTGGGTATTTGTGTTAATAAAGTACAGGAACCCTTGTGCCTGTGAGTTTGAGGCAGTGCATGTTTCCTAGTCTATAGCAGGATAGTTAAAGTCTTCAACATATAGGGCCACATATAGGGTAACTGGTTTAATGGTGAGTGGTTCCAGTAAGTGAATGTATGAACTACAGGATTCTAGGGACACAGAGGGTGATCTATAACTTGGTAGGATATGGTACTTGACTTTGTTTATGGTGATTTGCATGTGGAAAATTCCAGCACCTCATCCTATTTAATCAGTGTAGAGTTATGCTTGTTGCTAATATAGATTAAGGCTTCTCTGCATTTTTTCCCATGTCTGCACAACTCAGGGTCTAAATGTGTGGAAAGCACTGAAGCCCTGCACTGCTGGAGTTGTTGGTGTTTGTCTTTTGGCTTTTCCCGGTAAGGGGTCACCAGAGCAGAACTCTGGTTCGCTAATGTTTGGCAGTAGATTTTGTTACGAAACACCAAGATGCCAGCTCGACGCCCACCCTTCAACGAAGGCACGCCCATTTACGCACGCATGTCTTTCAAATGCTACCCAACCGCGGGGAGGACATGCAGACTCCACACAGAAGGCACACCCAAGTCAAGCCGAGAATCGAACGGGAGAACCTCTTGCTGTGAGGTAACAATGCTACCACTGTACCAGCGCAGAATAGTACCATATGATACCCCCTGCACTGCTGCTACCGAGACATGGTTTTATTTGCAGAGAGTATTCCCTGCACTGCTGGAGTACTCTCTGCAAATAAAACCATGACTCGGTAGCAGCATAGATGTCTGTATTCAGCAGAGTGAGGAGAGGTTGTAGGGCAGCTGTCCCCAACCACTGGGCCGTGGACTGATACCAGACTGTGGATCATTTGGTACCAGGCCGCCAAGCATGAAGTAAAATGTAAAAGTAAATGTGTGTATGTATGTTTATGGGTGTGTTTATGTGTCCGTCTGAGTGTGTGAGTGAATGTGTGCAAGAAAGCAGAATGTATGTGTGTGTGAGAGAGTGTGAACAGTGAGAATAATCAAGCTATTATTTTACACTCGCTAAGCAGTGCTTTTGCTGTTTAGCAAGTATAAAATGAAAGTCAAGAAATCTAAACATAGTGTGTGTGTGTGTGTGTGTGTGTGTGTGTGTGTGTGTGTGTGTGTGTGCGCGTGTGTGTGTGTGTGTGTGTGTGTGTGTGTGTGTGTGTGTGTGTATGTCTCTGTCTGCACGTTTGACTGTCTATGTGCATGAATGCAAAAAAGACTGTGTGTGTGAGAGAGATAGAGGAGAGTGAGAATGATCTTGTGTGAGTGAATGTGTGCATGAATGCAAAAGAGTCCGTGTGTGTGTGTGTGTGTGTGTGTGTGTGAGAGAGAGAGAGAGAGTGAAGAGTGAGAGTGATCCCTGGCAGCAGCAGCAGCAGCAGCAATGAGGTCTGCGTACCTCTTGACAATACCACTCAACCTCTTGCAGAATTAAGCTGGACAGAGCCACAAGTTATAGGGACCATACCTCTCAACCTCCAAGAGCAAGAAATCTGGGCAAAGCCATTAATAAAAGAGGGAAAAAGGCCCAAAAGTAGGGACAATTTTTAAATAATGGTCTTATAAACTTAGAAAGTTGATAGAATAACAGGTTTTGCATTAGCATGAATTTTCTGAAACATATGAAGTCTGAAACTAAAATGTCTGTCATTATTTTCTAAATTCAGTCTTTAATGATTTAATACTAATTTGCCAGAAAACCACCAAAAATATGAGGCCAAAATCTTTACATTCTGTGAAAATCTGTACAGTTGAGAGATATGACTACATTTTAAATATTGATTTTATAAACATAGAAAGTCAATAAGGTTGCCATTAAGTTTACGTACCTCTCAACCATACCACTCAACCTCTGGCACAATAAATCTGAGCAGATATCTTTTAACCTCTTAGAGCAAGAAATCTGGACAAAGCCAAAAATAATGGTGGGACAAAGGCCCAAAAATAGGGACACTTTTAAGTACTGCTCTTACAAACTTAGAAAGTAGATAGTAATACAGGTTTTGCATTAGCATGTATTTTCTGAAGGGTAAGAAGTTTGAAACTCAACTGTTTGTCATTATTTTCTGACATCACCCTCAATGATCTGTCAATGATTTGCCATAAAACAACAATTTTATGTGAAACAGACCAAAAATATAAGGCAAAAATCTGGACAGTCTGAGAAAATGTGTACAGTTGAGAGGTATGCTGGACAGAGCAAAATAACAGGGACAGGGGAACAGGGCCGATAGCCTAGTACCTACCTATGACAGATATTAAGTATTGCTCTTATAAACTTAGAAAGTCAATAAGGTTGCCATTAGGTTTACATACCTCTTAACCATAGTGGATCAATGTTATGCTGTTAGCAGAATGTACACTTTTTTTTGGTAATTATTGCCAATTGTCTTTTTATTGTGCTTTGGAGCTTTTCTCCCACAGATCATGGCTGAAAATGAACTTTTAGTCCAGTTGTCCTCCCCAGTAAACAAATGTCAAATAAATAAATAAATATTATGCACTTTATTATGTGTGCACGATGGCTGGTCTGTCTAAAATTCTCTTACATGAAACCGGTCCTTGGTGCAAAAAAGGTTGGAGACCGCTGTTGTAAGGTGTGGAGTTTCTTGTTTAAGCTGCTAGCATTGAGCAATAACACTTTTAGGTTTCTTTTGGGTTTTATTTGCTATGTTGGTAGGTTTATCAGTTTGGTATTGCCTAGAAATGGCTGTAAGGAGGTGGATAAAACTTTAGCTAATATTTGGAAGCCTAGGTGAGACAGGTGCTGACCATCCTTTGCAAAGCTTTGTGGTCTGTTAACCACATCTTCCCATGCTGACAAATATTGACTCTCCCTGGAAAGTCATCGGAAACTAAGCTGACCATTGAAGTCAGTCATATTTTACTCATACTGTGGCATCATCTCTGGTGAAGGCAGAATTCTGCTCAATGCAAGGTACATACCCGCTTGAGACACATATTCAAGTATATCTAAGTGAGGTATTGTTCAGCTTTGTGGTCTGACCTCACCAGTGAGAACAGAGCATTGGGGGGGGTGCAATCTCTTTTTATATAGTCCAGGGCAGCACATCTCAGGTCGTTAATGCCCGCATGGACTGTGATGTAATCATGCTGGTACCAGTTCTGTAGTGATTTGATGGCATGTGTAACTTGACAGATCCTGGTTCCAGAAAAACAACTAACTGTTATCTTCTCTTTGTTTAGTCTGGTGAGTTGGGCATCTGTTTGTGTTGTACAATGGAGTCTCCTATGACAAGAGCCCTGGGTAATTTGTTGGCTTGTCTTATAGGCTTTCCTCTTGGGGATGCACTGGGTGTAAGATTATGTGTGGTGTTTGGTGTTGCTTTTAGTGAGTGCTTTAGAGATTGCTAAAGATAGGCATTACTGTCTATAAGGTTAGAAGGTCTTTGGGGTTTGGGAAGTTTGCTCTACAGTGCTTCAGCATACGTTTTTCTATCTGTGTTTTGGACACTGTGTGCTTTGGATGCAGTGGGTATGTTCTTGACAACCTTGTTTGTATGTGAGATTTTTGCTTCAAGTGAAATTCTGTATATGCATGTCTCCTATATTGTGTTTTTTTTTAATAATTAAATGGTTGCACGTGAACATGATATAATTGCTACATCATACCCAGTTTGTTGGGTGGTTACTTAGTATAATGTATATTTGGAAACAATGGGTTGGAATATACTTATAAAAGTTACACTACAGACAATGGCAAAAAAAGAGAGGAGGGAGGGGCTTTAGAAGTCAGATTACAGCAAATAATGCAAACCAGAGGCACAGCCTTTTAAAACCACAAGAAAAGGGTGGAAGGGTTGAGGAAAATATTCAAACTGGAGCTCAAGTCCTGTGGTTAGAATTTCAGAAACTTTTAGCTTAATGTCTCAATGGGGGTAAGGCAGAGTCAAAGAACAGGAGAAAAACAGTAGCAAGGTAAACAGAAAGGCACTGTAATGCAACTTTAAGCAAGTATATGTAGCTATACAAACTACTGAAGCACAAATCCTAGAGTAGAACTCATACTACTACCACTACTGCAATCCCACAACAGATTAAGCCACCCGATTAGTGGAATACAATTTTAAACAGGTCCATCTATACAGCTATAAAGAGTACTAAAGCACAAATCCTGGAAGAAAATTCACAGCACTGTCACTACTGAAATCCTACCACAGATTAAGGCCCCAGACTATGTGGAAATTTACTGATGTGCCACTATGCCTTTGTTAATTTTAATGTTAGGTAGTTTGCTTTTCTGAATTTGTCTATTAGCTGGTCAGTTCTGAGAATGGGATAGCTATCAGAACTTGAAATGCTATTTAGTTTTATAAAAATCATTACAGAATAAAATACTTCCATCAGGCTGAGGAAGTAGCATGACTGCATTTCTCTATTCACTCTGTGACAAGTTGCAGCAAAAGTTGTTACTTTTGCCATGGTTTGCATCATTAGCTGTGTGCAATTGTGTAGAACTATATTGTGTAAGAAATTGTAGAAATTATTTTTAGTGGCTTGTACATCATAAGAAGGTAATAACTATTTAACCATCATTTCTGGAAGTGTAGCCAAGGCACATGGTATGGAGTTTATATCATCCTTACCAAATACAACCAGTTACAGAAGGTGACATTTTTGGAGCTGCATAAGTTATGGAATAGTGGACTTCTTAGGGGAATATAGTGTAGATGACAGACACCCAACAGGGAAAGATACTGCTGTCTACATTGTGTAATACTTTCTTTATATATTGTTAAAAGAAATTAAAAAAAATAAACATTGTTTACTATCTGTATTAACTTCATTAAATTGGGGGCTTGCAAAGTCTATAATTATCATATTTAATTGAGGTAGTCTTGTTTGTTTGAGGACTATAGCTGCTATTCTTGTAAATGTGAGAAATTAGGTGAGATTATGGGGAAATAATTCTAACTCCAGAATTGCTGTATCTCAAGAGTATTCTCTCTTCTTTCAGGGACAGTGATCTCTAAGATCAGCTTTAAAACTAAGACTACCTTATGTCAATGTCTGATCCACCAGAGAAGACAAAAGTCAGTTCAAACAGGAGGGAGTTTCCTCATAAAATGAAGCTGTTCTGCCACTGTCCCTTCAAACATTAAGCATCTAAAACAATTTAGCAGCCTGATGTAAAAGGATAAGATGGTTTGGTAATCATTTTGTCATTATTTCTTCACTCTGTGTAAACAATAAAGCAATGCAAGGGGGAAAAAGAAGGAGGAAACCCTTCGTGAATCACCATTTATGTATTAGATATTTATCTGTAAATATGAAAGACAACATGACATGAGTTTATTTTTTTAGATTTACATAAATCCTTGTTCTCACTATCTAAAAAAAAATGAAAGGCAATTTTATATACACGAAGTAAAAAATAATGGACATAAATATACAGCCACTCTCCAATTAACCAATAAACCTCAGAATGATTAGTTGTGATAACTTGTTTTCCATGCATAGATTACATACTAGCCCGAAAACTAACAAATATGACTCAGCATCTGGTTTAATACAACAACAGATATGTAAACCTAGATCATATTTCTTTTACTGTATAGGTACTTCAGAAAAAAAAAACACTTTCAATATCAAAACTATGAATAAAGTCTTGTAAGATAATATTTTGTTATCACGCAAAAGCACATCAGCTGCCCTTATTCAGAAACTCAGTAGAAGAGAGTGACCCCCCACCCCACCCTCATTCACCCACAAAGCCCAAACTATACTTTCATCTTCTGCAATGTACATCATTCATGGTATTCCTTGCAATTCATTATTTAAAGCATATTCTTTATGGACATACTTCCCAGACATACTTACACGTGCAGCATTAAGTTGTCTAAACCATCCCTCATATTGAATTTCAAAGTTTCATTGTAAGACAGAGAAAAAGAGAAAGGGAGAGAGTAATCCCTCGTCATCTGTACACACAATCACTTTGTTTAAATATATATATATATATATATATATATATATATATATATATATATATATATATATATATATATATATATATATATATATATATATATATATATATATATATATATATATATCTCTGCTTATGTATGTCTTTGCTTTTGTTTACCAGGTACATTCAAATGAGTATGAGTACCAGATAAGTTTCCATTTATACACTTTTCCCAAATTGCCAGACTTGTCATAGCACTTGCTCTTTTTAATACCACAAAAATATACTAAAATCACTTTACATTTCACAGTTACTCATTCAGATATAGTCAGCTGCAACCTATATGCTTTCTAAATTCCTAGTGACGTTTTAGTAAATCTAGTCCAAGGCTCCTTCTTAATTTGAACAGCCACCAAACAGACCGAGCCATCCTCAATTTCCATTACTCCACTTTAGCTTCTAGCAAAACCATCTGCTGTTTAGCACCAACCATAAGCACACATGCCTCAGCCATTTTATTCCTTATTTCACCATATCTCTGTTTCATTGGCAAAATAGCATAATAATGATCCTTTAAAAGCTCACAGCTACCAGGTTTGGACTCTTTTAACTTAGCAGCATAAAGACTCATAGCTAGCTGTCCTTGTCGGACATTTTAAGTCTAGCCAATTTCCCTTATTATGTTTGCGTAAGGAATAGCCAACATGCAAATGGTCAGTGCCATTCATTTTATTTCCTAATTTCATTTTTATATTTAATTTACAGAGCAGATATGATGCTGTATTTTTGGTCTTGATCTGAACTTCACCTGGTGACTCAATGTGTCAAAAAGGCTTTTAAGGTTAACCAAAATGTTTATACCTCACTGACATTTAAGTGTTTAGACTGTATACATCTACCATTGTATGAAAATAAGTTTTCAACATATAATTTGTGGTATTCACAAATGCAGTTATTGACAGAGGAGTCCATTCAACAGGTTTTAAGGATATGTCTATCAAGTGATTTCTGGATCCAGTATAGATCTGAGGGCTGCAGTTAAGTCTTGTATTTGTAAGAGAATGCATATAGAATGACATATATCCCATGACTGTGAGAATGTTTGGTTTTGACTAACTCCTGCTGAATAAAGCACATCATGAATTATATAATTTTCCTGTTTCTGCCTTGTATGGAGAAAAAATAAGACTGTTCACCAAACGTCTCAGAATGCTGACCAGCAATTTCAGTCTCTAAACTAGTGTCAATAACAATTTCTTATAAATGAAAGTTTTTCCTAATCCCAGAACAAATGCAAACACTGGGAGTTTTGTATTCAGCCAGTTTTCTGAAATTCAAACCACCAGTAAGCAAATAAACTACACTGTATCTCAAAACAGCAAAGAATGTGGCACACACACTTAAAGGAAATACCTTAAACTGTTAATACATAGCCTGTTTACATCTGGATTTCATGACAAAAACTCCAAAAAACTATTTAATCGAAAAGGTAGAGAGAGGGGTTTTAAATTCGAGACAAGTGAGACAATCTTGTCACGTTGTAGAATATCACCTGGCTTCATGTTTAACCACACTCAGCAGAGTACTGCATAACAATTTTATTTTCAGGTTGTTCTCACTCAGTCACGGCCGTATCCACACAGTCAATTGTGCTGTCCTTCTCTTCTTCTAGTACATCTTCTAACTTTACAGTACATTTGGCAAAAGAAGCCGAGCAACAACATTAAATACTAGCAATACCATAAAACTCAGCTCATCTAAAGCTCAGTAACTGTCAAAAAAAAAAAAAAAACACCAAAACACGCTAATATTATTTTACTAAGTATTGATTTGTTCTGTTGACTTCATCTCTTCCTTGATTCAGAGTTATATCATCTCTCTCTCTCTTTGTTGTTGTTTCATTTATTTATTTAATATTCTCTGTCTCTCCTATAAAGTGTCTTTGCTAGGGTGTTTTGGCACAGTCATGATTTTTTGCCATGTTTTTGTTACTTCAGCAATATCAGAGCATTAATCTTCTATAAAACCACAAAGCCTAGCAGCATTTTGACTTGATAGTGGGCACAGGTGCTCATTACATTTTTTTTAACTACTTTTTTTATTGAAAGGGTGGCCTAATGGTTAAAGTGTTTGCCTTACAAACGCAAGGTGCAGAGTTTGAGGCTCACAAGCGATAATTGACTAGGCTTAAAATGGCCCACAAGGGCAATTAGCCTAGTACTAACCTATGAAAAATATACTTAGATTTCCTTTATAGTAATCAAGAAATGTAGTATATATAACAGAATTTTCAACACACAATATATGCAAAATAGAGAACAATCACATTTGCCATCATGAACTGCTCTTCAGCAAAGCATGTAAATTCTGAAACTAATGTAAGTTGTCTGCCATCTAGGTTATATCAGCCTCATTACCAGATTTTTTAACTCACAATAGATCAATATATCACTCCGTGGAAGTAGGGCTAGATGCTAGAGCTGTAGTTTATCAAACTGCTTAGTGAAGAGAACAAAACATTTATCCCACACTAGTAGCAAAAAGCTCAACTTCCACATGCCCAAAGATTATGAGAAGTTTATATTTTTTGTAGAGGCAGTTCTATTAGGGTATATATGGTAGTTCCATCCTGTTAGTTTTGCAGCCTGGAATTTCTGCAGGTAGTTTCACTGAGACTTCAAGCTGGAAAAGAAACAATGTTTTCTCCCTGCATGCTACAAGGCAAATGGGGTAAGCAAATATTTAGAATCGAGATTTTACTATTCCCATTAAAAATCAAAATAGTCACAAAATTAATTAAACTCTATAAAGAATAAAATACAAATATAAAATTGATTGTGATGGCTTCTTTGCTTTGCTGCACAGGGGAATTTTGTTGTGCCAGGCGTTCTTTTAATGTTTTGTAGACTGAATAGATACAAAACAATTCAGAAAAAAATGTTGTATCATGCATGCCACAACAGAAACAAATGTTCACTTTATCAAAGTTTTTCTTTCTTTAGCTAGCATCTGCTATAGTCCTTTGATATATTACAAGTTGTGGTGATTAATGTCAGATGCTCAAGCTGATCTAAGTTCCTGCCTACAGAAGGAATAGTATTCTTTATGTAAGCCTGTTAAATTTTATTCTTATGTTTTATATGAACTTCACCTTTTATGTTGGCATAGTCAAGCTTTTGTAAATACCTGCTACAGAAATATATATGTTGCTTTGAGTATTGGTATAGCCAAAAAAAGTGGTTAAAGTGTGTAGTTTCTTACAGATAACCCATTTATTCTGTGTGAAATTAAGGTACTTGGTTAGCAGAATTTAGAATCATGTTTGCTACTAGAAGCTGGCAATGTAAAAGATAACATCTGGTCTGTCAAACATGATATTGCAGATAACATATGAATACTGTCTGGAACAAAGACAGCTCCCTCAGGCAATTCAGAAATATACAGCTGAGGAGAATAACACTGTTTTTTTTTAAGAAGTATTCATAACTACTTTAAAGTCCAGTGATTGCTACCTAAGGAACAGAAAGTGTACAGGTGAAATAATGTGGTTCATGCACACCCTAACCAAAAGTACTTTTTAAGCTCAGATTTGGAGTAAAGCTGGAGAAAATTAAAAGTCTGACTTTAAATGATGTATAAACTATTTGCACCAGCGCATGTTTAATAGGATAGAAATAGTTCTGGTATTATCTAAGAAAAAGTATTTCATTAAAAAATGTACTCTTAAGCACTTTGCAGCTTCAGAACAATTAGCAGTAGGCATAACGTTGACAGACAATGCTGGTAACAGTTTAAATGGTGAAGCAAAAGACCATTTCTAAGGACTATATGCGTTATAAGCAGTAGTTCATGAGGTAAGAGATTCTTCAGACTTGTAACAGACTACTCTTGTCATTAATTTATGCCGCTGTTTATTAGAGTAAGCAGGGTTCTTGTCCTCATGTTTGACTTTATTTCAATGCTAGGCTGGAAATCTTACATTTTAATGCAGGGGAATTATGCAGCAACTGATAACCCAAAACCAATGCTTGATCATGAAAAACACGACAGCAATAAATGCCTCTGGATTTTGCTGATGTTTTAACAATATTAAAATTCAGTAAAGGTTTTCCAGAAGATGCAGCAGGAGTGAAAACATTTAGAATGTTCCTCATGTATTTTGGCCAGTATTTATTTGTGCAGGACTTTTTTGCAGCAAACAAAAGTCATTCAAGAAAAATAACAAGTTGTTGCAATTGTCCTAATGACAGTGCAGGAATTATAGCCGATGTGAAGGAAATGACTGGTATGCAATGTACGCATATAGTTATGTGTAGCAGGAGATGAAGGAAATGTGGAGAGATGAGATTATCAGCAAGCCTATGTAATGAAGTAGGAGGGACAGCTGTAAGGGAAAAAGGGATATCATATTAGAAACAAAATAATTCTATCTTTGAAGCAGCTAGAAATAAGGCAGAAAAATTCTTCCATCAGGGTAAGGACCCACTAGAGGAATAGCTGGTGAATGATGGAATGTTTGAGCTTTAGCATTTTCCAGTGAATCAGGAATTCAGGTAAAACTCAGCCTAGTCTAGGTTGGTGAATCAGGAGGAAGAAAGATGTTGACAGCACTCTGATATAGCGATAAATATTATATCATATTGTTTATAAAAAAAATGTCCTGTTCCAGTAGACCATCAGCAAGATTTCTCTAGAAATGTCAGAGGCATAGACATCATCAAGAAGTCTGACACTATGCTTCAAGGAAAGATGGTGGTAAATGTTCAAAGCATGGGTGGTGAGGTTCAGAGTGGTTAGGTGAATTGGGAAATTGTTTAAGTGATGGGAGGCAGAGCATGGTAGCTGAAGGATCCATTATGCGGTAAGACATAGACTAGTTCACATGGTTGATAGCGCAGACCAGTCCCTTTCAGCAGATTTTTGTCAGACATCACACTGATGCCATATAATAAAGTCATCCTATCTGGCAGCAACACCGAGACTGTGGTGGAGGATGAACTTCCAGAATGAGCAGGGGAAGTTTGTGGGGTGGGAAAACATCGGCATGGTTAACAAGTGTGCGGTAATATATTTTGGTCATCTGAATGTAAGATGGCATGTGTTTAGGGCTAAATACAAAAGTTGTAGTTTGACTTTAATACAGATTTGCATGAATTGAAACACTACATGCAGCCTTGACAATGAAATGAGCTAAGGATGTAATTAAGGTTTTGTTCATTTTCATAACTAATTGTGTAACTTTTTATATAGATAGTACAATCTTATTTTACAATTTCTCATACAATGACCAAATGCAGTACAAAGAAATCTAGCTTGCAAGGGTAATTAATTTCAAAGATGCTACAGAACTTTTCATATTGCATTGGGTACTGGTAAGAGTTTATATGGAAATATCTAGATGCATTCTTTTTTTATTATTTTTAGTTTATTTTAACCAGTGCTGCTGTAATTGAATACGGGTGAGAAAGTTCCCACAGATACTCAAATAAAAATAAAATATTACAATTATGTTTTAATTACTGGTAAAATGTGGTAATACATCAAAATCAAAACAAGCCAATGAATGTAAGTATGAGGCAGATGGGTGGCTTTGCAGTTAAAAACTAAGCTGTAGAACACTCCACAGGATAAATGATTGAAAAATTGCTTTGCAGTCAAAATTTGGTTCTTCACCTGTAAAACTGGACTGCAGACTGCAGAGGATAAGATTCTTACTCATTCGATTTTAAAAAGCAGGTTGCATGCATTGAAATTTGGGCTTACATAGCCCCTTTAGAGGAAATAGAAGAATAATTATCTGGTAAAGTTATATCGATAGCTTTTGCCTTTTGGACATATGTGAATGCCTTTTGCAACTGTTTCTTTAAAAACTACCAGCAGATTTTTGCATCATTCTGCTCCCAGATTGCTGTAGCTCATTGGCTGAAATATTAATGTGACTGCAACTCTGCTGGTTACCGGCATACAATTGCAATGGTTTATCATGCAAACTTTATTCATGTGCTTATTTTCTTCATTTCCCAGAAAGGTTGTTCAAGTGCAAGGCACCAGATAAATTATCAATCCATTTTAAAGTTGTGTCTCTCTTTTCCTGTATTCTCTGGCAGTTCTGCTGGAAATTTGTATGTGCCTTCTGGAATAATCTAACATTGATATAGGCTATTCTGCTTTGGTTATTTGTTTATTTAGTTATTCATTTATTCACTGAGAGGTTATACAGCAAGTTTAATACTACCTTATATGTCTCCTGTAGTCAATTCTAGCAAATGTAACACACTCGGTCTGATTTATTTACTAAAAATTTAAAGATGACACCAATAAACAATAAGTAAACCATGAAAAATTAGTTTTCCTCGCATAAACTTAATTTCTCAGACCTTTAACATGGTACTTAGTTGCAACTTGATATTCTTTAGATGTGTCCTCATACTCTGTTTCTACATACTTTTACAGTGATGACAGATGTTGTTAGATCCACTTTTAGCTGAGAAAAAAAAAATGTCTGATTCAGGGATAAAACTCAGCAGAATCAGGGAAGAATCAGGTAATAATGAGGGACACTTTTATTAACTTAAGACATTGACGGAATAAGAAAATGTGAATTAATATACATTTTCTGAAGCAAAAGAAGTCTACACCGCTAATTATTGTCATTATATGTTAAATGTAATTCACCAACTTTTCTCCAAAAATCATCAGTTTTAGGAGGGATTAAGAAGGACAGAAATGTGAGTGAAAATCAGGGATGCCCCTGAAAATGGAACCAATAGTTTTGTCATTTAAGTAACTGTGTTGTCAGTCTCACTTGACTCAGTGGCATGGGGCCAACTCTGGAAATGTAAACTTACTTTGATCATTAGTAAGTGGGGCTCTCTTTTTACTGTGCAAGATTAAGAGCCAGATCTTATTATCAGGCGTCTCCTAAAATCGTCATGACAATGCTCAGGATCTCAGCTGAATCCATGTTACTCTACAGAGCCCTGTAGGCCATCTGAAAATAACACTCAGCATTCTTTTTTTACCCCCTAGTGGAGGCATTGACTTCCCTTGGGCCTGTTAGCATAAACAGCCAATTTTTCCAGACTCACAAACTGCAATTAATCTTAAGTAAGAATAATTCACCTTATCTAGAATATTGTGTTCAGATCGAGATGCCTTGCTGCTAGCAAATAGGGCATCAAACTTTTTAAGAATGTGCAACACAGAGCTGCTAGGATGAAAAAGGAAACAGAAACCATGGAGTATGAGAAAATGTAGAACTAATACAAACATCATACTGGAGTATAGGAAGAAAAGGATCATGTGAGAAATCCATCCATCCACAACCCCTGTTTCCATTTTGCAGATGGGGTCAGAGTGTCACTTCAACAGGGACAATCACCTATAGTCAAAGTTTACACTGCCCGGTGGCTAGCCCTGTGTTGGTAGTTCTTCCACACCACACTTTCGCACTCACACTCACACCTATGGCCAATTTAGAGTGTTCAGCCCACCTACTGCATGTCTTTGGAATGAAGGAGGAAATGAAAGCACCGTAGGACCCCCACGCAAATACAGGGAGCACATGCAGACTCCACAGAGAAGGCACCCCAGCTGAGGATCTAACCAGGGAAGCTCTGGTAGTGAGGCAATAACTCTATCTGCTATGCACTGTATTATCAAGAAGTAGGTAGGAGACACAGAACTAATGAAGAAAACAGGAAAAGAACAGCCATTGGCGTAGGTCCCTTGGAAGGAGATTTAAGTTAACATCAGGATATGCTAATTTACAGACAGAATGGCAGGGTTCTGGCAATCATTGCTGGTGACTATGATGGATTATTGATCTACAGATGCATTGAAGGATGCCATGGACAGATTGGAACAAAAGGATGGTGTAAAGGAAGATTATCTGTATAGGGTTAGGCATAGTACTTAAGCAGTACAGATAAACCATTGACCTACTTCCACTGGAAGTTGATTGCTTATTTGTTACCTGTGTAAAAAATCTGGATCTGCTGACCTGCTACCAAATAAAATGCCAATCTGGTGCCACAGTGTATCTGTGTCAGACATGACCTAGGCCTGAACAGCACTTTACCTGCCACAGGACTATCCTGGTAATTAAGAATTTGACAATAGTCTGGCTCATGTCCCTTGGGGTAAATGCTGTGGAATGGTTCCATCACCCCTAATGTTGCTAGTACCCATGAGGGTGACTAGAGAACCCATCACTTCGTACAGAACACCTATGAGGCTGCAGTGTTCATTAGATGGAGGAGTGATCAGCACAAATGCAGCTCAGCCTTACTTGGTAGCACGTTGTTATGTAATCTATGGGTCCTCCAACTCATAAATCCAACCCTAAAATATTGAATGGAACTAAAGGCAGTTACTCATTGGGAAGAAATAAGTCATTAGGTATGACTGATAGGATGTACAAGTTTGAGTTTCCTCAAGTGAGTGCACTATGGGATTATAAGGGTCAGCAGGTGGGTTCCATATGACATTACAAAAATGTTACAGTATAGAAAAAATGCAACAAGTTACAGCACACACTCATACACAGATAAAGTGCAACTATCTTAGTACATATATAACACTGTTCAGGGACATACAAATGTAACAGTGTAAGATTAACTCATGCTTTAAATCACACACAGCTCAAGGAGCACCATAAACAAACAACAGGTTTGGCATGTACAAGATTACAGGAATAATGTCAATTATGTAAATCAGGTTATGAAAAATAATTATGCTGTGTTCTTTTAAACCATACATTTTAAATAAGTTGCTTGCTTGCTTACTGTTGGATGCATACGATTTCTGGTGATAACTGAGAGGAGTTTTCATTTGGCAGTACAAAGAGAGAAGGTGCATTACCCCCATGAGTCAGGTTAGTTATCGGAAGTCTGGTCTGTTATACCATTGCCCTATGATTTATTATAGTAGATTTAAAGAAAGGATACTCTATTTGTAAGATGATATGCCACAGGAACTCAGGATCACAGTGGTCCTTAATGAAAATGATTGTTCACCTGATAGGGACCAGTTAGTATTTTTAGAGTAGTGAAGTGATATGCTCCCCTCAACTGGTTAGAGACATGAGCCTGCAGATCATCTTTGGACAGATTTGTCAAGTGTAAACCTATCTAGATGTGTATAGAAAAAGCTTGCATTTATGGTGACAGTGACATAGGTTTATTTAGCGTCCAGGGTACAGAAAGGCCATCATGAATCATAAGACTGAATGGCTACAAGATGGCGTTTGTACCTCAGTAAAGTGGTAGAAAGGCTTACCCCTAAAGCACTCATGTCCTTGTGGAGGAAAGCAGAATAACTTCATAGGTATGCAAAGATGCTGACCTCACACTTTTATTGGACAATTGTTCAGAATTACAGACATTATTACATGCTCATATTCAGGGAAAGCTCAGTTAATCAAGTTTATTTATGTTTAAGTGTAAGCTTGTGACAATAAAAATAGCATATAACATCATGTAAAACAAAAAGATATGATCTAAGACGTAGACTAATGATCATTAAGCTTGAGAAAGTATAATAGCATTAATTCACATTCTGTGAAAAATGTAAATTTTAAGGGAACTCTTTAATCTTTCCAACACTGACAGAAAACACAACTGTCAAGGCAATGAAATCTAGAGGTAAAGTACATGGTAAAATAAGAAATTTCTATAACGCTCTAAAGCATATTCTACAGTCATTAGCAGCCCTTTCCCGTCCTGTCGTGGAGGGTTCTAAACAACTCCTCTGGGGCAGGGCAAGGTAAGTCACAACTAAAATCTGAAAGTCACAATTGGATGCTATCTGCTGTCTTGGCAAAGTAAGCAGCAAGGCTGTAATGTGAAATTACTGATTATTGCAACTTTGTGGGGTACCTGCAAGTCCCTCACATATTCGTTACTCTGTGCAGGGAAATTCAATTGCACTACTCAGATCCATAGGTTAGAGACCAAAACAGAAACAACTGTAGAAAGATCCTTCAGTGCAATAAATCACTTAATTCAGATATATTCCTTAGAAAGAAGACTTACAAGCAGTTCTCACTTTGCCCCTTAGTAACAGTTAATAATCAGGACATAAACATTAGCCTCTTTTGCCCATATATAATGCAGGAAAAAAGCTAGGAGTTGGGAAGACTTTAAATCTGCATGCAGGCTCATTGCTTCAGACTTGTTCAAGTTGAACCTCAAGTGACTATCTTGCAACATTGTCAGTGCATACATAACAAAAAAATGTGTCACAAAGGCAGAATGCAGGCAATAAGAGCCGATAGAACCATAAATAGTCCAGGAATCTGCTTTTATTCATGCCAACATGTTCACTCCAAAAGTCTGCTTTTATTCAAGCCAACAAGTAAACAAGTATAAGCGCTTTCATTCCGAATAACATAGACAGGAACTTCATCAGATACAATTAATTACCTAGAAATTACTGCTCTTATATAAATTATCCAATGACATCACTTCCTCAATTAATTAGGACTCCTAAAAAAGTGGCAATCTTTTAGTCAAATATATAAATTCAACAAATAAATATGTAAACATATAGATATATAAATTTATAAATATATATATAAACATAAGCAGATGTCAACATCCCTAATAAAACTATGTATCACAAAAGCAAATATAAGATCATTATAATAATATTATAAAATATAAAAAAATATAACCAATTCCAAACATAAACATATAAAATTCATGTGCAAATCAGAAGACAAGGCATAAAAAATGCCACTTATATAAACAAATCCTATACATGTAAAGGATTTGTTTCACCTATTGAGAGCCTTTAATTTAAGCAGACAACTAATCGAAAGGATGCCGTTTAAACCTGGCCAATGGATGGCATCTAATTGTAATTGCCATAACAATTCAGCTTTTTCAAGCAAATATGGCCAAGCTGCCCCCTATTATATCTTTTTTGAACTTCAAGTACTATAAATTTAAACTGATGATTGTTGTGTTCACTAATGTGTTTGGCAAGGGTGTTTACATCACTAGCATCCCTAATGTACCTAAGATGTTCACTAATTCTATTTTTTAGTTTGCGTTCGGTTTTCCCCACATAAAAACATGGGCAAAAGGAACATATAGCACAATAAACAACTCTTTCAGTCGAACTACACCTACCGGGTATTTTTATTCTTATGTTGTTAATTAAACATCTGACCCTTCCTAAATGTTCCATCATTAGTGTGTTAGAAAATATTTTTAAAATGTTTATTAGTTCTCTGTCACTACGAAAAACTAGAATAGTAGTTGGTTTCTTCAACCCTATAATCATCCTGATTATTAACAATTGTTAAGGAATTAGTATGGGTGTCCATATTTATTTCTCTATTGGTTAAATTCAACATCATCAACCAGGGTTAATCCATCTTAAACATCTCTTTCAGGTTGAGACATTCACTAATAATAAATCTCTGTTGATTCAAGTTTTGCTCAAAAAGGAGGTTGAGTTATTAATATAGTTAATAAATTCCACTATTTGTTCTCTAGGACCTTCCCATAAAATAAACATCTCATCCAAATATCTCATGTAAGTATTACAGAATGGGGAATATATTGATTGTTTCAAAATGTGTTCTTCCCATTCAAAATATTAATCTTGTCCTGAGATATTCCTTTCTAAAACAGATAATCACAAAACCATTCCTCTCCTAAGGTGTGTGGAATGACAGAATATAAGTCTATTACATCAATTGTAATGAATAAATAAAATCAATGTCATTGATCTTCCAGGAATCAATACATAAATGTGATTCTTCCATTTGTTTCAAACAGTTCAACTCATATCTCTCCTCATTAGTTAAATTTAAATTTCTAATATCAAGTTCACAAATTCTCTCAAAGAATGCGGCACATGCTCCTGGCATTAATGAGTCCTATCTCTTTAAACCTGTCTTGAAGAAAAGAGGTTTGCATCAATTAAACATACCAAAATTTAGTAGGTTGCTTGAGGAAGAATTTAATTGCCAAATGACTTTCTTCATATGTTACCAATGTAATGGACAAACTAGTGAAACAAAGTGTAGGATAAATCACAGGTGGTATGTGAACCCCAAAAAACTCCCATGAGGCACAGTATCCTATGCAGCCAAGAGATCAAGAACAATATTTGATAAAAGCAGTGGTTTCTCACCCACAAGAAATTATTATAGCTTTAATGAAAACTATGTTAGTACTGTAACATTTCAAAAATCAACCGAAGGTAAGACTAGGAAGTCTTAGGAAATTGCCTATAAGCAGAGCTGCACTGTAAGCATTATTTCTGCAACTTCATCAGTAAGGTTAGACATGGGTTTGTAATTGTCTACATTATCGGCATCCAGATGGCTTCTTAAGTATAGCAGTAAGTAAAACATGTTTAAACTACATGGTGAGACCACCATTAAAAGCATGACATGATAATCTGCAGAATAATTGGGTACAGGACATCCAGTAGTTGTTTTTCATTTTTTGATACCAGCCTTCTGTGACCCGTAAGCAACTATTAGTCCATTAAGTCCTTCTGAGATCAGCATTCTAAAACACTGGGACTGGGATCCAGGGGGAGTTAGGAAATTCCTGCATGCACGTACTGCACCCATACTAATGTAAAGAATGTTTCAATTCTTGTAAAGACAGACCCCATATGAGTGTACTTTACTGTTCCCTTGCAGATTCTGGCTATAGTACATGTGGAATCGAGCCTAACTGAGCTTAAATGTAAATGTATGAAATTAAATGTGAGCTTAAGCCGCCAAGTTCCATTTGCAGTAACTGCAAAATCAGGCTTTCTTCCTGGTAGAGCTGTCATGGAAAGATTTTTCAAACAATCCTCCCACATGTATCTGAGATTGCAATCAGCTGTTCATTCCCATTCCTCTTCCCCCTAGCTGGCTTCTCCAGCACAAGGCCACTAATCACATTTGAGTCATCTATGAAGTAGTCAGGGTTAAAAAAATATGCATCAAAGAGCTGGCATGCAGGCAGGTTCTAAGAAGGCAGGCTGGACCACAATTCTGCCTGCAGAGAGTATGCCCGGTGTTCTACTCCACATCAGTCCTTAGAGATCTTTGTAATTAACATAGGAGCAGTTGTACCAGGCAAAGTCAATGGAATCACCCTAGACAACTTAGCACTTTATCCGTTACTCTAGAAAGTTTCCAGCCAGATGAGATCAGTCTAAGCTACAACAACAACAAAAATGAGTGAGCAGTAGTCTCATATTAGAATCAGGAAATGCTTTTTGATTTATAAGACAGGTTACACTGCCAGTCTGTCCACAAAACAAAATGATTTGCCAGTCAATTAGATGTAGACAGAAACTCCCCAGACAACAATATTGTGTTTACAAGAGTCTTCAGTATGTAAGAGCACATAGTGCCCATTGATCCCACATTTGTTTTTTAAGAAAGGACGTAAATCTCCATCAATGCAGTTGATGTAGCCCTAAAATGAGCAAGGAACAATTAATTTCTTGTTTAGAATTTGCAGAAAAGAAATGGAATCTGAACAACTTGATAATCTTGGGATGTTGGGTATATGTCATTCCCCTTCAAGGTATGAATTCTATGCTTTGATGCCATCAAGAAAGCTTATGCAGGTGATATATTTACCAACACAATTAACTGCTGTGTTGGGCTTACTATTTTAATATATTAGAAGGAACATTATATAAGATCTCTTCCCTTCACTAGGCACATCAGACCATTTAGCTCAAGTATTTACGGTAAAGTCAACTGTCAGTTTTTGTAAAATTGTAACAACTAGTTATGCTCTTGCAGCACATCACTTGATTTCTGGCTTACAAGATTTAAACTGGAAAAAGTGATTCTCAACAAGACCTTTTTGTCTGCATGAATTTTATTTGAAAAGACTTGTCAAAAAATTGTGAATTTTGCTAAAAAAAGTCAAATTTGTTTACCCAAATCATGTCAAGCCTCCTTAGCGGAGTACAGAACTGATGA
The DNA here is from genome assembly GCF_019279795.1 of Protopterus annectens. Classification (NCBI taxonomy): domain Eukaryota; kingdom Metazoa; phylum Chordata; order Ceratodontiformes; family Protopteridae; genus Protopterus; species Protopterus annectens. Next base: position 1,531,424,259 of record NC_056741.1, on the reverse strand, counting down.
AATTATTATAGAAAAGTAAAAGAAAGTGTAATTCATACAAAAATATGGATCTTGTAGTGCTAAGAGGGCATTAAACAAAATAAGTAAAGAACTTAAAAGGGCTATTAAGACCTTTAAAATTGCAGATGAAAATTTACTGATGAAGCATGCAGACCAAGAGATTCTATAATTGTTAATATTGGGAAGAGTTTATATAGTAGAATACACCATATATTGACTGAAGGTGTCCACATTAATACTGAAAACGATATTGCAGAAGTATTTAATGAATACTTTGTATCACTAGTAACTTCTAAAAGCATCCATTTGAAGGATATTTTGGTTATTGACAAGTCTTCAGCAAAATGTTCAAAGTTCTCTAAGGATATGACCGAATCAGCCTCATCTAGGCTTAAAAATAATATTTCACTTGGACCTGACAATACCAGGGTGTGTAATTAATAGGCTTAGGTTCTATTTGATAAGACTATTGATCATACTATTTAATATGATGCTGGAAAATAATGTTGTTACAGTTACCTTGAAGTCAGTTTCTGTTATGTTTACATATACTAAGAATGGTCCATATTATGTTATTAGCAGCTATCATCCTACGAGCATGACCTTACTGTTGGGAAAGTGTTTTGAAAGATGCATATTCTCCCCTTTTAAGTAACTAAGGAAACCATTTAGCCATAGCAGACTTGAATTAATGTTGTTTCATTAAAAAAAAGTTCAACACTAACCAGCTTAGTACAATTCTATGAAGCAGTAAGTTTTGTACTTGATAACAACTTTAACTTTGTTATGATATATTTGGACTTTCAAAAGGCTTTTGACAGAATTCCCCATATTGTAATAATGGACTCTTTAATAAGGCCATTATTAAAAATAATTAATTATAATATAATTATAATATACTTATTAATTATAAAGAAAATCAATATTTATATTATTGAATGGATGAAATACTAGTTAAATAGATGGTGATATGTCAAGTTGAATAGTCACTCTTTCAGTTGGTGAGCAGTATTCTCACAGATACCAAAGGGCTCAGTTTTGGGCCCTGTATTAAAATATGAGTTTTCTGTACTGCCTATTAATGTTACGTATTGGACATCCAAATAACACAGGTGATATCAACATTGTTGGTTTCTTATCTTCTTTGTCTGACTTTTTAGCATTTAACTCTTATGTTATTGACATTTTTGATGGCTAAATAAACATGGATTGTATAACAATTCTGAAAAATGTGGTATGGTGTACACTGGCACTTTCAGAACAGATCAAGACCCTAGCCTGGGTTTTACTCCAGTTCATGAAATCTCTGAGTATAGGGACTTAAGAGTGTATGTTAACTCAGACTTACAATGGAAGAATAATGTTTGTATTGCTAAAGCATAGGCCATGTATATTATGCATTATGGGATTATCACTAAAAAAATATAGCACTGGGTCAGTGGCTGTTTTAATTAAAATGTTTAGCACCTATGTTAGACCTATTATTGAATCCAGTTCCTTTTTTTCTCTTATTCTAAAAGCACTCTATAATTGTTAGAAAGTGTCCAAAGGAAATTTACAAAAAAGAATAATTGATTGTAAAACTTTGTCCTACAGTGTTTGTCATGAAAAACTCAATTTATGTTCAATTACTTATTGCTGGCTACATGGACAAGTATTTTAGCGTGTCCTGCTTATCACAATGAAAAATCCTATCTCTAATTGAATATTGGTATACCACAGATTAAATAATTTATAGGATGTAATTGAATCTTCCAAGTTCTTAAATATAAAATGGCCTTAAAGACCAGATTTATATTTCCTAGCATTATTAGGTTCTGGAACAGGCTGACTCTATATGTGTTTCCTTAACTGCATTTAAGAATATTTTAGATGCCAGGTTTAGGACTAAATTTTATTTCTGATATATGTAGTCTGCATGCTGATGGTCTATAGCCTTTACTTAGTATATTCAAATCATTAATTAGGAATTATGAATATATCTCCATCAGTCTCTTAAAATGCTCCCCATTTTCCTGAGGAAGAAGAATTTATAGTCAAACCAGGACTTCTGTACCTTCTGTACCTCCAGTGAAAAAAGCAGCATGTTCATGCACTGGGGTTAACTCATCCATCCATTATTACCTTGCGTCATCATGGTAACCCATCAAAGATCTGGTCATTTAGGGAATGTAAGTAATCCTCAGATTCCTGTAAGTAATCATCTCAAAACTAGGAGACTTTATGTGAGAGAACCTCATGGAAGTAAAGCTGGTACTGGTAAAAGCTAAGAAACTAATTAAACCACAAGGTTCAAGGACAGCACTACCAGACAAAATATCAAATCGAGTGAAACACTTTTTTAATCAAATATTCTTTTACAGATAACCACTGCTAATTGTAAGCAAAAGAAGATCTCTCTTGACAGAGAAGTCAATTCCTAGGATTGATAATCTGGTACTGACCTGGATGCTGTAGATGCTGAAATCACCCAAATAAAACAATCCTGATTTTGTGATACAAAGCTAACAAAGGAATTAATGAAGTTTCTGATTAGTACCCTTGGATTATGGATTTGTGATAAATTCTCAGAAATTTGCAGTTTATTCTAAACAGATGATAATTCCATTAATGAGCTTTGTAAGTTCCAGTGTTGACTTACAAAATACATGCCCTTGAGTCAGCACCTCCTAGGGCACTGCACAAAGAAAAACCCGATATAACAACACTCATTAAATAAAGTTGTTCAAAAATGGAATATATCCAAATGTATATTATAAAAAACAGGATGACCACATGCAATAAGTTGTTTGTAACTAGTGGCTTGTTGGATATATACCTGGCTTTACTACAAAGTGCAACAACACGGAAACTGTCCACCAACTGCCGAAAGCAACACTTTATTGAATAACTCCAAAATCGTAAACGCTTTGTAAAACCACTACAAAGTGCCCAATGTGGAAAACTCAGTCCAACAGGTCAATACTGGTTTCCTGAATGCCTGTCATAGTTAATACAATGATCATGCAAAATAACCTTAACAGAAAATATTCCATTCAATTCAGAGAAGCCTACATTTAGAGAAAAGTGGTTAACCCCTTCCCCGTGTACCTTCAGTATCCCATGGTTTCTACATATAATGTACAGTGACTTCAGGATATTGCTACAGTCAAACAGGTAGAGAAACATCATGAGGACCTTGTCATAACCAAAGCACATGGTGAATGACTCTCTTATACAAGTCAGTGCAACAGCTATAACATAACAGTTGTTAATCTAACTTGAAAGGTGCTATTTGTAAAGTACATTACCAACTTAAGGGTCACACAGAATTCCATAAAAAACAATGTTGTGGCAAAATAAATAAAATAAACAATTATGTTAAAGCAGTACTTGATAGGCCTCTCACAATAGTCAAAAACCTGTTTTCTGTACAACCCCTTGCATGAATTAGGATCTATGTGGGAATGGGCAAGATCTCCAAGGAAGATGCCCACTTTGAAAGCCACTCTTCATAAAATAACATCAAAATTGTACTTTATTGATATATATTATGAGAGGATTCATGTTATAAGCTTGAAATCTTGAGCCCATAAAGTGGAAAATCCAAATACCCGAAACCGCATAATCACGAAGCCCTAAATCCCGAAACCGCAAAACAGCGAAATTCAAACTCCCAACACTTGCAAACATCAATACAATACACATGCACACAACTAAACAAGCACACACACCTACCCTTATTATATGCAGGGGGGCAAGCCCCCCTGCACCCCCCACACCCCCTACTTAACTATTCTAACTTCAAGGTCGCACTACATACACACACACACACACACACACACACACACACACACACACACACACACAAAACACCACCACACAAACTACATTCCTCTCGCACACACACATCACAGTAACAACACACAATACAGCCCCTACCCAACACCCTTATACATAAATACTTACCTGAATCCACAAACACAGCGCAACACCAGAACCGCTAATTCAAAATCTCCCGCATTCGAGATTTTTAATTTCGCACTTCTTGGGTTGTGATTTTCCGATCCGTCCACTTTATGAGCTCGAGATTCGGAAATTCAAGATTTCAGTATTTTGAGTTTATAAAGTGTTCCCATTAAGAGAAGATAAATGAATAGCATTTTACCAGTGTAGTACACAGTTAATAAAGATAGGTTGGGAGGGTGGCCTAATGGTTAAGGTGTTTGCATTACAAACACAAGGTGCAGGGTTCACGTCTCACAAGGGATAATTGGCTAGGCTTAAAGTGGCTCACAAGGGCAGTTAGCTTAGTACTAATCTATGAATCTATGAACCTATAGTATTTATGAACCTATAGTATTTATTTCAGTTACAAGCTTGGAAATTTATTGCTGCAAGAGTACAATAATTGTAAATTAAGTGCAGACCAAAGCTTTCAACTCACAGCTTGTGCTTCCTTTGGACTCCGAAACAAAAATCTCATTTGACAAATATCCTACAAGGCAAGTAGTCAGTTAGAAATCCAGTAGCAGTCTAAATAATTAATGCATTTGCCATCATCATAGCTTATTACTTTTAAGTCACAGAATAAGTCATTAACCAACAAACTATTTACCAAAAAAACTAAAACTGTCCCTTGGAAAAAAAGAATGAAAGCCAATCCTGCCCTGAGGCTATTCTTGTCAGCTAAACAATTCATGAAACAAAGAGGCAAAGCCTGGAAAGTTCAGACAAAAAATAAAACAACTCCTACTTTACTAGCATACAGAAAACTAATAAACCTAACAAAACAATTTATCTCCAGAGGTAAGAAGATCTATTACACAACCAATCAAAATACACACACACACACACACACACACACACACACACTAATAATCTATAACTGTTTTGGTATGGGCCCTAATCAATAAACTGTTAAATCCAGGGCAAGCTACACAGCCAGCAGCAAACACACAACAATGATATCATAGACAACCAATTTGAATATCCACTTTATATAGACAGTACACACGTTAACCCACCAGGTACAGGCACCTAATCATCTTGATGTCCCTACTCAATGAAATACCCTCCTTCAACACTTTTCCTTCAAACTGGTTCCTACAGATACCAAAAAAACCCTCAAATAATTAAAGGCCACTGCAACTGTCCCTGACAATCTACATAGCAAATATCTTAAAATACCAGTTGAGGCTATTGGATATCCAGTCTCAATTCTGATAAATTAGTCCATAGTGGAAAATAAAGTCTCGTTGTTATGGAAACGTCATTCATTATTCCACTGCAAAAGAATCAATACAGAGTCTTCACACTATAAATCAATTACCATTTAATCTCCTGTATTTAAAATATTAGAAAAATACATTCATAAGCAACTTCTCAGCTGTCTAGTAGATAACCAGCTTCTGCCTTCAAACCATCATGACTTCCAACCTAATAACAGTACAATTGCTGCTTTGCTGAATTTTGTTAGTACTGTGAACACCCACAGAAATGCCTGAAGCCTAGTATCCATCATCTTCCTAGACATATCAAAAGTTTTTGATACTGTCTCCCACCAAAACACTCATATAATATCTCATCCTTAGAGCTCACCAGATCTTCATTGCAATGGTTCCATTGCTACCTCTTTGAGAACAAGCATTGAAATGGAATAATGATTTTTCAACCTTCTAGCCAGTAACTATTGGTGTCCCACAAGGATCTGTACTAGGCCCATACGTTTCAACATATTAAATAATAACTTCTACATTGCTACAATAAATCCTACCCTAGTTCACTGCACTAATAACTCTACCGTAATCTGCTCTGTCAAAACTATTTATAAGCTCCAAGAATGTATACAACAATCCTTATTATCAATTGAAACATGGCTAAATAATTCAAAATTATTTCTTAACAATAAAAAAATATTGCTCTTTACCCCAAAATACATTTTTCTCAAAGCAACACTCAACTAACTACAATACACAGATTTCTCCATAAGCTAGAAAATTGCCTAGTTAATGCACCACTGTTCACCCAACAGAATTTTTTGCTATAGAGAAAAATCACTACTCACTATAAGAAAATCATCTAATACTTCAGATGACTGTCTATATTCAAATAATGTAGTTAAAATATGGACCACATCCCACTACCAAGAATATCCATTCAGAATGTAAACTTATTTAAAACACAACTAAAATGTCAACTATCAATCTGCTCCTGTATATTTCCAGGATACACATCGCAATCATCTTCAGCTTGTCATATCATCTAACCATTTAGCTTCACTCAGAATCCAATGCCCCACAATCAATCTTCACCAATACCTGAATAGTTTTATGAACATCTCCCAGTCATATACATAATTTTTGACACTGCTAATCACCCCATCTCTGTAATATTAATATAAACTTTATGATAGTCATATATAATTATATCTAATCTTGCTTCTTACCCTACTTCTTAACTGCAATATCAACATCTTCTGTCCAATTGAGTTCCTTCTCTCACTTCCATTTCTATACGTTTCTAAACACAGATCAAAAGATCTAATATCTGTTTGACAAACCCACTAATACACCTCTTCAAATGCTCCATGTCCAATGTGTACTAAATGCATAATGATATTTTATACTGTAATACTTGCCTTAATTTCATATGAATGGAATCTAATTAACAAATGTATGTGTGATTGTTAATGCATATTACTAAATGTCTTTTTTTAAAAAATATTTGCAATATATTGAAGCTTTTCTCCCCCAGCCTCCACAGAAAATGTTTTTTTGACTAAACCTAGTCAGGAAAATTTGGTAGGCAAAATAAAATAAAATAAAAAGGAAGACCTGCTCTAACTTGTGGCAAAACCTGTGTCATTGATACATACTGATACAATTTGGTTAGAATCAGTGTCGCTGTAAACATGTTGATCCATCAATTGGACTTCAAACAGAAGCTTCCATAAAGGTCTTGGGTGGCTTATACTATAAAAGGCATTTCCCATATGCATGACAATTGCTGAAAATGTGTGAATTTTATCCATGTTGCTCACGACTGTCTCTGTCTTTGCACATAAAGCTGTCTGGGTGAGAAAAGCAGTTCTGAAGCCTTGGTGATATTGAGTCAGGATAGTATGCATCTGTAGACAGACAGACATTATAGCTATAAATTAAGACAGAGCAGCAAAGCAGAGAAGGGAATTCTGTTTATTAGGTACTTATTAAAACTCCAAGAAAGATACAGCTAAGGCGGAGTTTTCACTGTGTAGTATCTTAAACCTCCTGTAGTGTAGGCCCATGGGATGTATATGAATGACCCTTTACAAGCATACCAATGTTTCAACTACATAACTTCAAAATGGCCATGACTTTTTATGTTTTATTTTTTTAAGTCTTTACTTGCACATTATTAAATTAAAGGTTTGTCTCTGTGATCGTTTTACACTGTGATTAGGTTATTAGGCAAATTTGAAATTTGGATTGTTGGTTTGTTATGTAGTTCCATACAGTTGTATCTGTGGAGTTTGCACAATAGTATTATGTAAAGTAAATGATCTCAGAAATTAACTAGACATACAGTTGATATACATCAGCTGAAAACAGATTTACAGAACATTAGGTCCATTTGTTTATGATGGAGTGAGTAAAGGAGTAGTTGAGAGAGGAGGAGTTGGTGAGGCAGCTCAAGCCAGTTTAAGTATTTTAGAGAGAGGTAGTGGTGTGAGTGGTAAGGTTGATTTGCAGCAAATCTGGCAATTGTGTTGTAGAAGAGCTCCAATTTTGTTTTTAGGGAGGATTGTAAGTTGGTTAAGATAGTGGAGGCATAAACTACATTGGGAAGGAGATAAGCATTAACAAGGGACAGTCTAGAGTTATTGATAAGGAATTTGGGGAATTTTTTTATTCTGTAAACATACCAAGCTCTTAGTATTTTTGTATTCAGTTTTGAATGTATAGATCGAATTTGAGTTGATCTTCAACAATAACACCCAGGAGTTTGGTATGAGTCATTACTTCTATTGAAGTGGTATCAAGAGATGTGATAGTGAAGGATGATTTCAGGTGGGAAAGCAATTATGGAAGAAATAGAAGAAGTTTTGTTTTTTTAGGGTTAAGCACAAGTTGACTGTCAGTTATTCACCTTTCAATGGAGTTAAATGATTCTTGGGTAATGGTTTGAAGGTGTAGAGGGTTGTGTGATGAGAAGATGATAGTAGAGTCATCTGCATATTGTACACGTGAGGACTGGGAGCAGGATGTGTGAAGACAGTTGGTGAAGATGTTAAATAATATTGGTCCAAGAATAGAGCCTTGTGGTACTTGACTTTTGACAGGGAGGAAGTGTGAGAAGGAAGACAGCCATTTGATGGACTGTTGTTGATTACTAAGGTAGCTGGAGAACCAGTTAAGAGTGAAGGTAGATAAACCAAGAGCAGACAGCTTGGAGAGGAGCTAGGGTTGAGAGGCAGTGTTTAAGGCTTTGGAGAGGTCCAAAAATAGGCAGTGTACCAGGTTATTATTTTTTCCGGCTTTAACGATAGTGTGAGTAAAAGACACTAGGGCAGTGGTTGGGCTGTGATTAGGACAAATACTATGTTGGGGTTGGAGAGAGTAGATTCTCTTTTAGAAGATTTTCTAGAAGTTGCTTATGTATGCATTTTACAGAATTGCTATAGGTGTATCATTTGAGAGTTCAGTGGAGTGTCCTCCTTTGTGTAGTGGAATAGTAAAAATAGTTTCCATATAGTAGGAACTATGAATTCTTGGATAGATCTGTTTATAAAGATGGAGATTGGGTCAGCTATTGAATTAGCTCAAAGTTTAAAGAGGACTGCTGTTAGTTTGTCTGCTGAGGGAGAACAAGGCTTTAGTTTGGTCAGTAAGGATTTAACAAAGGGAGTGGGGACAAGATTAAGAGAAACAATAGGTAAGTTATTGGTGGGTGAGAGGGGAAGTGCACAGTCAAGATTGTGAGTATTTTGGGTAAAATTGGTTATGGAGTTAATACAGTATGGGTAGATGTTGGTGACAGTTTCAAAGGGAGAATTATTTGAGCATGGGTTTTGTACATTGAGGGAACCAGGGTTAAGAATCTTGTTGATGGTCTTCCAGAATTTTTGGGGATTATTTAGATAGTTTATCTATGGTTTTGATAGAAGTTTTTTTCATCATTGACTTGCTTTTTAGTGATGTTTTGAAATTGTCTATAGGTTTTCAGGTGATTGAGGGGCTTGAATTTTAACCAGTTTTTCCATGGTATATCGCTTTTGTGCATTACAGCTCAGGTGGAATGAGTAAGCCAACATGCATGGTGAGATTTCACTCTAATTTTCCTTAGGGGAGCTAGGGAATTGAGACCATCCAAGAAAATCTGGTTAATTTCAGAACAGCATCATCAAGTGGTAGGTTATGGAGGAAGGACCAATTTATGGAGGCGAGTATGTTGTTAAATACATCAGAGTTAAAACTGATGAGACTGTATTTGGGTTTCCTAATATGATGAAGAGACAGCTTTTGAACACAGGTTGGGAGATGGTCACTGACTGAATCAGGGAGTGTTTCATAGCTGTGGCAAAGGTTAGGGTCAGATACTAGAATCCAATCAAGGATGGAGCTAGTACTAGTAGATTTGTTGTAGCAGGTAAAGGTCGAAATTAGTTGAGTGAAGCCACCAAGATTAATACTTGAGGTAGGGGAGTGGGTGATCAGGGTTTGCAGTCTATATTGACATCTCCTAGAATTATTGTTTTGTTTAAAATATATTTGGAGAACCAGGAGAGAACATTTTCTAGCATGGGTATATTATTCTCAGGAGGGATATAGATGCCAGCAATGCAAAACTTTATGTGGTTCTTTAGTTTGAAGTTGGCTAGTATGAATTCAGCAGGGTGAAAGTAAGGGGTTGAAATAGACAGTGGATAAAAATTAAAATGGTTTAAGTATAATATTGCTATGCCACCAGCTTTTTTATGCAACCTATCAGTGAAGAAGATATTATAGCCCAGAGGAAGAATTTTCAATATCTGTGATGTGAGGTTTCAGCCAAGCTTCAGTAAGAGTTTTGAATACAGAAGTATCAATTTCTAAACAAATTGCAAGTGCTTGATTAGTGTGACATCTCAAGTTGAACTAGCCTGCAGTTCATGGCTCTTTTTATTTTTCCCTTTTTAAAGGAGTCTTGGCCATTAACTCTGCTCCGCACAAAGTAGTAAGATACACATGTATGTGTGTGTGTATATATATATATATATATATATATATATATATATATATATATATATATATATATATATATATGCATGTGTGTGTGTGTATATATATATATATATATATATATATATATATATATATATGGATTCACTGTGTAATTTTGAAATACTGAAATCCCGAATTTCAGTATTTCGAAATTACATAGCCGAAAGCACAAAACAAAACACTGAAACCCTAAATTCAAAATCCTGATGCTACACTACAGATACAGCACACATAAACACATACACACCACTTCCCCCCAACTCAAATATAATATCCAACACTACACATAAGCAGGGGGGAAAGCCCCCCTGCACCCCATGTGGGGGGCTGCACCGTCCACACCCCCCCTAGTTATATATACTAACTCCGAGATCGCACAATCATTCACACACAAGCAACTCACTCCCACACATTATACACACAGTCGCACACACACATCGCAGTCAAAACACACACTGACAGACACAAAAGCCCCTAACCAACAGACATACACATACATACATACCTAAACTTACATCTTACCATTCACAAACCACAACATCAGAAGCGATAATTCAAAATCTCAGTACTTCGGGATTTTGAATTTCGCACATCTGGTTTGCCGGTATTTCAAAACTTCAATTTTCAGATTTCAAAAATTCGGGATTTCAGTATTTCGAAATTAAAAAGGGAACCCATATATATATATATATATATAGAGAGAGAGAGAGAGAGAGATAGCTATAGATATAGGTATAGATATACACACACACATATATATATATATATATATATATATATATATATATATATATATATATATATATATATATATATATGGGTCTACTGCTTTTGGTCAAATTACATTTGGTCGAAAATGATTTCAGGCAGCCCACTTCACCGAAAATACATTTCACTGAAAACCCATTTGGTCGAATTCCATTAGGTCGAAAATGGAATATAGCCCCTGCCCCAGTACAGTGCGACCCTGGAGTGAGAATATAAAGTAAGGGGGGTGTGGGGGGTATAGCCCCCCACATAATTGCAGTGTATCCACTATTATATGCATGTATATCCGTTAAAAGTACATTGAAACATATCACGTCAATAAAAAATAGTTGTAAAATGTGGGGGATTGTGCCTCCCACACCCCCCTCACTTTATATTTTCACTCCAGGGTCGCACTGCAGTGGGGCAGGGGCTATATTTAATTTTTGAGCAAATGGAATTCGACCAAATGAGCTTTCAATTAAATGAGCTTTCAGTGAAGTGAGCTACCTGAAATCATTTTCGACCAAATGTAATTCGACCAAAAGCAGCAGACCCATATATATATATATATATATATATATATATATATATATATATATATATATATATATGTGTGTGTGTGTGTGTGTGTGTGTGTATATATATATATATATATATATATATATATATATATATATATACACATATATATGGGTTTACTTCAGAATGCTGACCATTTAGAATGCCGACTTTCATATGGCCGACACCATATGATCAACATTCTGAAAGACCGACATGCTGAAATAGCACCATTTACCTACCTATAAACACAGTAAAACTGTGTTATGCAGGAGGGCAAGCCCCCCTGCACCCCCCTGCTACTTAAATATTCTCACTCCGAGATCGCACTACAGTGCAGGAAAGGGGAATCTGCCAGTCTCGCACTGTAGCTGGATCTCCGCTCTCATTTGTTGGCCTTTCAAACGCTCGCTCTTATGGTGTCGGCCATATGAGTTTCGAACATTTGAAAGTTCAAACAAATGAAGGGCTCCCATATATAAATAAATAAATAAATATATAAATATATATATATATATATATATATATATATATATATATATATATATATATATATATATATATATATATATATATATATAGATACACACACCACTTTTTATCAAAACATCATCGATCTGGGTAGTATGACTAGAGCAGTATATTCTGAGACCATGGGCGGTACCACGCAGCTTGGAAAGTTTGGATAGTTGAGTAGTCCAATGCCTGTCTCCTTGGTCCATTGATATGCAGAGCACATACCTACATCTGTAGATCTATCAATATCTGACTTTCACTGAAACGTACTTTATCCATCTCTGAAACACAGCCTTTGACCCAGAAAACTTAGGCTTGGTTATCAGATTGGGAACTGGATGAGATTTTCAGGAAGGGAGAAAAATAATGAAGCACTGCATCCTGACCTCTTCCTCTGGGTCTTGTTTTGGTCAGCTCTCTCCCTATTGGGGAATGAATAAGCATGATCACAGCACTAGTTTACATGGTCAGCAGGCACTGGGGCAGAAAGTATAGCAAAAACAATGTAAGCACACATAAATCAAGAAATATAGAACACTTTATTATTTCATATAGGCCCTTTCATTCCTGACAGAATTGAACTTGGCAATATATTCCCTTGACAATAGCAAAGCTTTCTACCATCATCTCAGAAGCTATGGAGGCAATAACTTGAACAGTATGGTTGTAAACGCAGTTTACAAAGTAGCACATGTTTTGGTAAGTGTTTTCTTGGCTAATCCTGCTGTTGCTCGACACAAGTCTTATACTAAGAAATACCAGTTCTTAAGAGTTCTTGGGTGGGGATGCTTTAAATTAAATTAGCTGTGATACTGCAAGTGGTTCAGATAACTTAAATAGTTATTTTATGAATAAAAGTAAGGACTATACTGTTTCATAACTAACTTATTTAATTTAATCTGGCTAAAATTATTTGCCCTTGTCTTTGAAGACAATTGTCCCAGTACAAAAGGAAAGACTTTCATAGCCAAGACAACTATAGACTGAATAGGCTGACATGTATCCTGGGTAAATGTTTTGACATGGTCATTTTAACTAGTATTCAAGTTTTTTAACTCGGTCTTGTGAATGGTAGAAAATGTACTACTAACTTGATAATTTTTTATATTAATGACATTAACTCTGTAGACTGTGGTATTCCACTGGCTATAGTATTTCTAGATTTGATTAAGACCCTTGATAGTATACCACATGGAGTTATTATTAATAACCTAAAAGTTGGGGAATTGATCACTATATTGAACTTGTGTAAGTGAACAATTAGTGTCATACAACTGCAACAAACTTATGCCATTGTATATGTGTGGTTAGGCTTGTTATAAAGTATGATTCTAGCTTTTGTAGGCAAAGCAGTGGTAACATGTAAGGTCCTTAGCCTAACAACAACATTTTAATATTGTAACAGTCACACTGTAATAGTACTTCAGCAGAAATAAACATGCAATACAATTTTAAAATGATGTCCCTTATTAGGCAGTTACCTTGTATTATGAACACAAAGAAACAGTATGCACAATGCATGCATATATGCAATGTTTGGGACGCCATGATTATGCTCTGAAATCAGGAAAAGATAACTTTATTATGCAATTTCTGATGCAAAAAAGGTGCTTAACAAAGTTTTTTAATCATCTCAGTACTATTAGAGCATAAACATGGCCACCAAAGGACAGCATCTAAAGCATTTTCTCAGCTTTTAAAGTTGTTATATACTTTGCTGACACATACAAAACGAAGAAAAGCACACAGGTGTGGGAGATTGAGATGTTTAATAGCTCTTAAAGCTATTAATTCATAAGAGGGATGCATCAATTTTGCCTGCTGTCTTTATGGCAGGAATAACTGTTTTATCGCTTTCAAAGCTGTAAAACAATTTGCAGTCCAAATTTTTTATTTCCTTTGACTGGTAAAAAGTGTATTAGATTAAGTGGATAAAACTTTACTCACTAAAACATAAGCAATGAACAAAGTGTTTACTGTGACTAAAAATATAAGCATCATTAGAGCAGCAACTGGACAAATATAAAAAAAATAATCAAAATGGGGTGAAAGAAATTTGACTTAATGAATGGCTTAAATCCACACAGAGTCAAGGACTTTCTCAAAATTACATAGTAAATTTTAGAGATGTAATGCTAGTGACTAAAGCCTCAAATGTCGGAACATTCCAGCTGCTACTCTAGAGCAACTAGTAGAGCCTAGGATGCTGAATGCAGGGAATAAGTTGGCCAATATCAGACGCGCAGATACTAATGATAGGTAGGATCCAGGCCATTTAGGATTGCATACAGGAGGATTCAAATATTGTAGATGATATGCTGCCCAATAGAAAGCCAGTACACCATATGCAGAAGAGGCGTAAAATGTTAAAATCTAGACATCCTAATAAGTAGCCAGGATATGGATTTCTGCACAAGCTGTATGTGCTTAAGGACTGGATCCAGAAGCTCCAGCTTTGCAGAGTTACTGCAACCTAGACGGAAGTTAGATCAGGGAGGCCTGCAAATGGGATAAGGTGCTTAAAGGGGGTTGCTTCAAAAGGCATATATATATATATATATATATATATATATATGAACAATAGCATTACATAAACATTGCAAATGCATTATTAGCAATTACTTAATTGTCCCAATAACTCTGTCACATTTCTGAAGACACTTAGCATACAAAATGGACTCCCATTCTTTGTCACTCAAAGACCATTCAGACTGGAACTGGATGATAACAAAAAAACTTGATGACTACTAAAATCGGTTTATTTAAAGTAAGTCTATCATTAGTGTTCAACCCAGTTTATGGTCACTTGACATGAACTGTAGTTTGTCACCACACTAAATAACAATGGGGACAAAATTGATGTGAAGAGTAGCATAGATAACCATGGTAAATGTCTCAGATGTGTTCCTATGACAACTGATTATTCACCATCCAATCACTGATGCATTTCAAGTCTAATGCAAATTTATTGATGACTGATACAACATCCTGAGGAAAAAAGATGTATAGCAGCATGCCATCAGAGTGGCAGTGGAAATGCAATGCTTTGCTATGAATAGCATTCTGCAAAGGAATTGTGCATACGATAAACAGTAATGGATTGGTTATTGATCGTTAATTAACACCAAGGACAACAAAATAAGGTACAGAAATATTAACCCTTGAAACACTCTGAATAATCTGAAACTTTTCTTTGCTGACATCTGGATTGGTAGGAGACAAACTAATCCAAGACAGTACCAGTGATTTCACTCAGAGTAAGGATCCAGCCAAGCAAATAAGATAATGTGGTCAACTGTATCAAATTATAAAGACAGAATAAATAGGACCAGGCCATTAGGGATGTCTCATTGCTGTATCATGTCTGTCAAGTGGGATAATTGATGTAAGAATGAATAAAATGTCTTTTATGATATTAGGGTAAAAAGTACCCCAAATGGTTTGGTCATATGATGTCAGTGGTGAGGCAACAGTGCAGTGTTGAGAACTGGGTGAGAAGGTTTAGCAAGGAGCAAGAAAAAGTAGATAAGACAGCCTATTATGATATGAGGCAAAAAGAATACCTTAACAAAGTATGTTAGATGACAAAGATGATGAGCATGTAAGTTAATATGTCTGTGGCTTTCTTTTTATCTGTTTTTGTCTCTAACCAGAATCACCATCTAGCCCTATCAACATTGTACTGACCTATTTTCTACCCCCTTTTTTAATTTCTCCAAATCGTTTGGGTTTCTAATACCATGAAGGGAATGGACCCCATTCCTAAGTCAAAGTATGATTACAGTTCATGTAATCAGTATTGCTTCAATCTTTGATGTCATCCAGAATTGTTGTTTGCAGTACCTTCAATGTGCCCAATAATCACTCTTTCTGCAGTTTGTATGATGTTACTTTATTGGTAACATCTCTAAATATGATTGTAAATTCTTTTTTATAAGACCCGTTGCTCTTACTACTATTAGAACTGTATAGGTCTCTTTCTTCAACATTGTTCTTATTTCTGCCTGCAAATCCTGATATTTTATGACTGTGTCACTCTGTATGCAAGACACTGTAGTCACTGTGTGTAGCAATTTCAATAATCAATGCTACTTTTTATCTTCTTTTCATGAACCACTATATCCCCTTCGGGATGTGTCCTCTGTTCTAAGGGGATAAATATCATCCGTATCCTCAAGTCATGACCAGGTAAGGAAGACTGATAGTCAGATGCTGATTGCCATACATGACTCACTCAATTTTTATTATTCATAGGTTCATAAGTAGGTACTAGGCTATCTGCACAAAGGCATTTATAAACCTAGCCAGAATGTGTTGGCTTTCTCCACCCCCTTAGATTAGTTCCCTGTGCCTCTGTCCAGCAGAGCCACTGAAGTGATCCTCAGGGTAAACTTTCTGTTTCCCATCCACTCGTCAAGGTTTCTCTTGAAGAGTGTTAGCGAGGAGCTCTGCCTAATGTAGATTGGAATCTTTTTCCTAAGCATGGGAAGTCTCTGGGACAGGAATATGTCCCTCCAGTACATCCTGTTTATTGTTGTGGTGAGGTTTAGATCCCTAGAGCACGTGGCTCGAGGCGATAAGGTTTTCTTTAGGTGGAGCATGTCCATCAATTCTGGGTTGAACATGGCCTTATATGTCAGGCAGAGATCACCTCTGAGCAGGCGGTATGCAACTGAGTACAGCTGGAGTTTCTTCAGTCGAGCTGCATAGAACATCTGTTTGAGGCCAGTGATCCTCTTGGTGAGGTACTTCTGTGGTCTTTCCAGCTGTTGCAGGTGTCTTGTAAGGTACATCCCAAATGGGGCTTTGTACTCTATGATGGGTCTGATGAGTGATGAGTAGAGGGGCACAATGACCTCTTTTGATCTGAATGCAAACCCTTTTATGATTAGGTGGGCCACATAGAAGGATTTTCTAACCACTTTGGCAATGTGATTATCAAAGGAGAAATTATTATCTACTTGGGTGCCCAGATCCCTTATTACGTTTTCCGTATTTAGGGGACTACCACCTATGTGGTAGTTTGTGGGTACTTTGTTATTTCCAAAGGGAATAGCTATACACTTTTTGGCATTTAGCTTGAGGCCAACATTACTCTGGTCTCCATCTTCTGCTTGACAAGTGCTGTGCATGTCTGCAGTGTCTGGTGGGTGCATGCTTTCACAAACCCATGCATTTTCTAGAATGCAGTGCACTCCATGGCAGGTGTTTTTTGTATGCTGCTAATCCTTTATGTCCAAACCTAGCTTCTGGCACATCTGCCAAATGGTAGTCTGCATGACTGAGCCAATAGCTTCTCTCAGAGATGTGTGAGATGACAATGGTTGCCCATGCATTTCCCATCCTGACTGGCTGCTCTAGTGACCGGGCCTGTTAATCAAATCCCAGCTCCTGGGTCACAGTGAGAGCTTTATCTCACTGCACCATGACGTCAGTGATGTGTGTATGTTTTCAGACTGCATGGATATTTAGAATGTTAAATGAGAGAATTATAGAACATTGTTTACAACACATTTCCTGAATATCCTATGAATGCAAACCCTTTTATGATTAGGTGGGCCACATAGAAGGATTTTCTAACCACTTTGGCAATGTGATTATCAAAGGAGAAATTATTATCTACTTGGGTGCCCAGATCCCTTATTACGTTTTCCGTATTTAGGTATTTGTAAGTTTTTTTTTTAAAATGTTTAAGGTAGAGATTGAGTATGACTTACTGGCCGCTGAGACTTAGTGTCAAGAAAAACTTGAGGCACATTTAGAAGTAGGACTGAATAAAAACATACTATTAAACTTGTTTTAAACTACAAGATGACCTGAGGCATTTAAATTAATGGCAACAAATGATTGTTTTATAAACTAAAAAAAATAAGATTAAGATTTTTAGTGTGAAAACTAGTATAGCACTTTGTAACTATGAACATTTTTCTGGTCTTTAGAGGGAGTCTTTTTTATATTTTTAACTTTGGAATTCAACAGTGAGCAATGAAACACAATTTAACAGAAAACATGTACAACCTAAGAGATTAATAAAATAGAGGTTAACAAAAGAAACAGGTTACATGTACGTTTACATGCTAAAAAACAACCAAACATGGATTCAAATAAACAAAGGAAAGAAAATGCATACAATCATCCCATAATAATAAAAGTACAGTGGCTCTCCAAAGTAAAGAACCAAGTGCAATGAAATCTGAGTATGTGCTAGTAATGGGATATAGCTAGCCAGAAGGGAAATGCAGAGATCTACAACCACAAGGCAGGTACAGAACAGAATAAGGGGATATGGAAAGTAAAAGGAATTAGGGGCTATAGCTACTGAGATGCACATTATACTTGGGGGTGAACTATAACAATGTAAGGGGTGCAATGAGTAGAAGACAGTTATACTTTGCCATAGAAAGGATACATCCTACAAGTGAGGAGACAAGCAAAAGTTAGGTAGAAGAATATAAAGGAAAGATGGGAATTTGATTGAATGTACCAGTCAGATATGAAGCATGAGAGAGGTGAAAAGTTAGTGAACTGAGCAATGGTTGGGATACTATAGCTTGTCTTTCAAGAAGTTTTAGCCAGAAAACATTGGCATGTAAGAATCAAAGTGTTAGCTGAAATTTCTAGTTAAATAGATAAACTATGCTGTATTGCAATGATGTGAGGGGCATAGAGTTTGTGACACAGGCAGGAATGAATAATGCAGGACCTTATAAAAGCAGAAAAGAGAGGATAGGAAATGTGGTACCTAATCTGTGCTTGAAGGAGAAAAGGTCACTGTGGCAGATACTTCAGTAAACACATTGGCATGAGATGTGAGGGTGAGCAGTGCTTACAGAATAATCCATTAGGTATATAAAAGGCAGCCACACCCAAAAACTTTTAAAAAATGTTGGCACCATATCTTCATCCTTTCTGTAGTACTACTTTCACTCTGTCATTGTAAGTACTTCTTATTTTGTGTTTTTTCCACCCCATAATGGCCTGATGAGACTATTATGCTTCATGATTACATATTACAGTCAATGTTTTCACCTCCCTGATGCAATCTTATAGGGAAAGGTGTGTGGTGAGAACATTTGTTGTGGAGGTGTTTTCAACTGGCTAGATCTGACATTATTTTATTTACTGCTTCTATGACTCTGTCAGGCAAGAGTGACAGTTTCTCTTTTTGCAATGATATCTTTTGATTTTAATGTACATATGAATCTTAGATTTTAAGGATTAGCTTATTTACTTTTTCTTCAGACTTAGAACTGTGTTATAAGCAGTTACAAACCATGTTTTCTAGCTGAGGTGTTAGATCTGATCATCTGTGGCTGATAACACAGACATAAAAAGCCTGACGACAATCAATAACTTGTTTTTTTAAAACTGTTTAGTGGCCCTGTAATTAAAATCTGAGTCCAGCCTAATTATTACAGGCTAAATTATTTTATGTGGCAATTTTGGTTCTGGCCACATTTGAGAATGGATAGATGAGAAAATCTTGACATCTAAGTGGTGTTTTCTGTTAATGAAGTTAACTTGCAAAAAAAAAAAAAAAACCTTCAGCATCCAGAGAGGAATCATTGATGAGAAAGAAAGATGGTCAAACAAACAAGTCATGCAATATCACAGCTAGAATTCAAACCTACAGCCATCATTGGTCAGTTTCATGATCATCAGCATCTAACTGAGGAAATGATCTCAGACTATTTAGCCTAAACAAAAAAGTACTGACTGCTAAGAAAGGTGGAGCATTAGAGTTATGTTGGTAGCTATGGATACCATCGAAAACTTACATACATTATTTTATGATATGATAACTAATAAGAAGAGTGTTGAAAAGCATAATTATAACTACAATTCATAATTCAAGATGGTGAATAGTGGTTGGTCAACAACCTTTGTTCCACAGAGAGAGAGAGAGAGACAGAGAAAGAGAGAGAAAGAGAGGGGCAGGGTAGTCCAAATATGAATGTAACTAAATAAAGTCCATGGTTAATCATTTTGGAAATCCTTTCAGTATGTTTAGATGCTGATAACCATGAATCCAGAGTGACATATTTGGAAAGGAAATGGCAGTTGTGTAGCAGTGCCTAAAGCTCAAGTTTTCACCAAAACAATGTTAAGGACTTTTAAAACACAGAAGGGGAGTCCCTAATAAATACTACGCATGTATCCATTTAATTGTTTGTGCTGCGAGAAAACACACAATGCATAAAATATTATTTTTCAAGTAGGCAAAGTTATGTATATGAACCTGTCTATGAACCTATATAATATTGCACAGATGAATATTGCATAAGCATAATGTATCAGAAATAATTATGTGTGTAATTTGAACATCACAGTTAAATGACATTTAAATGTAGTCAGTGTCTCCAACAACTGTAGTCTGGCTAGGTTTATAACATTGAGAGGAAGTAATGTTAAACCAATATGCATTTCAAAATTCTTTAATTGTAACATAAATATTACTATAGATTGTAGGTGCAAGACATTAAATTGCTGCCCTTTTCAGTGTGCTTAGTGGTTATAAGAAAATTATCCTACTGGATAATACATTACCATAAAATGAATAAAATAAACTTAGATTACTTTACTGTTGCTGTGTTTTATACATAACAAAGATGGGGACTGGTCTTAACTCAGGATGTTCTGTTTACTTGTGCTCATTTTATTTTTAATTCTTTTACTTTTTTTTTATTTTTTTTGTCTTCTGCTATCTTACTCATTGTTATTTATATGTCTAAAGTTGCCTGTGACCTTTTTCTCATCTGCATAACTTCGTTACATATGATCTAATGTATTATGTGAATATTTTTGAAGTGCATTTTGCTAGCTGGGAATTCCCATTTAGTTTGCATAAATAGGCAATGGATAAATATAAGAAAAAGGATATTTTCATGTACTGAATTCCACATATGAAGTTGTGTCAAAGTGCCAAATTGTGCATATGGATTTTTTATGATGAGTTGGTGACATGCAAAGTATAAGGCTGCACTGTTCAGGCAGGGAGTGAATTCCCTGGGTGTTCAGGGTAGAAGCCTTGAGCTCTCAATTGGCACAGCATAGCAGCTGCTGCCTCAGGCATTCGTAATTTACACCATTGACCTAAACAGCTCTTTTACACTATAAATTATTGAGCTTGCACCACCCAAAATGCCCATACAAATCCTTTCCCAGCCAGAATTAGAGAAAGCTACTTGCACAATGTAAATCAGGTGCCAGCCATATTCCTGAAATACACTGTTTTCACTTGTCACTGTCAGCCACATCTGACTTAATAGTAGAGTTCTAATTCTGACTAGTCCAATACAGTTATAATTCTGACTAGTTCTCACAAAAGCTGAAGGCTGTGCTGGATGTGTCTGTTATTGTGAAACAATTTAAGACAAAGTTTCTGAGCCACAAATGACTCTGTTTATTCTTAATTCTGGTGTAAACATCATAAAACCAGAATAAGCCATTTATGAATCCTGCAGTAAGCCACCACATTTGTAGGGGATCATCAAAACAAAAGTAAATTTGATTAAAGCATAAGTCCTCCTTTTATATACAAATAATTTAATACTCTATGTGGAGGACAGGAAATCTTTAATTTTAGCATGCCTCTGTGCATTTGCTTTAATGCCCACATCTGGGTATACTACCCAGATTGTCATCTTATTGCATCTTATGATAATTATATTGTCATTATTTCATTGCTGGAACCTTTACCTTGGGTCACCTCAGAAAATGGGAACTGCCCAACAGAGATAACCCTGTCAACAAAATTATAAATGCATACATACTTACAGCCATAGATACATACTTAGTTGTTACACATAAGACTTGTCCTACCACTTCAGTTCTGTACTACCAGACTGCCTCCTAATTAAGCAGTGACTCTAACCATATACCATTTCTCCATGTTTCCCTCAATGTATACTTGTCCACTTGTGCTTCATAGTCATATTAATTACATCTCAATCAGAAGTGAGGTGACTTCAGGAGAACAGATGTTTACAGAATGGAGCACTGCCTCTGAAACATTTTATAAGTGGGCAAAATGCTGACTGCTTATTCTGCTTATTCCTCATTTTACTTACATCATAGTGATTCTCTGACCACACAACATGATTCAGCTTTGGGGTGATTGCAACAGAAACAGTTTTTTTATTCCTCTAGTTATCCAAGAGGTAGTCCATTCTAACATGGCTGACATGCCTCTTTTTAAAAGTCTGACTCTGCAGTGTTCAGTTCAGACACATGGTAATAGGCTGATAATGAGGTCTTTCTCATTGCAGCTATAGCTGTCTCTGAGTCACTTTTTCTCACTGTTGTGCTACGTAACTTAACTGCATTTGGTAATTATTCAGACTAGTGAGGATTTTAATGATTCCCAGGGTCTATCTTTCTTCTGCTCTTGTTAAGGGGAGTCATAGCAATGATTTTTTGTTAAAAAGTTATTTACCAGACTTGTGAATTTTATCAGACCCCATTACATGATGAACTGGCTGCTCCTTTACTTGTAAGCATTGTGTTTCCAGTCATTCTGTGCCACATCAACACACAAGCATCTTAACAACCTTTTCTCCACTATTCCTAGATCTGCTATGAAATAGGTCATGGTCCCTACTTTAAAATGAGTTGCCACTGCATGTACTTCCCCTTGGAAATAATATTCAATGTAGTAGTTAGTCTCTATTGGAAAATATCCTAAGAAAGTCACACCTTGGCCACGACAGCCTACATATTCTGGAGTTGTATACTTGGAGGTCTGCATTCATGTTCCATTAAACTCATCCATAATGAGTCTATGGTGGCTCAAATACCCCTCCTTTCTTGGCATAATTTGTAACAGAGTTAGAAATGTTACAGGTCTCTACATAGAATAGAATGTCTCCTGAATGCTGTCTGGCTCTTCCCTGAGATAAACCACCTCTTCTTCCCATGCACAGACATTCCAGTGGAAGTGGAAACACCCCAATCCTCCCAGTATACTTCCAGGAAATCACTGCTGCATAGCTGTCATACTTTTACACTACTTCTGTCCCTTAGTTTATGCTTCCTTAAAGGAAACTCCCACCTAGAAATAGAAAAAGAAAAACTTGCCTTGCTAAAACGATGATATGTATGCCTATAATACTAAACAGTATAGAAGTAAGACAAGCATGTTGGTTGCTTAGATGCAATGTGTTGAACTACATTAACACCACACTACAAATATCAAGCTGTATTTTTGTATAATTATTGTCTTTTAGCAGTTTGATGTTTATTGTGCTGATTGCTTGCATTTCATCTGAGGACTTATTTTTTTTTTTGAAACTGGTAGATGTGTCGATCAGAAATAATTTTTTTGAACTATAAGTGAAGTTTTACTGCATCATAGAAGGACCAGGAATAGTGTTCATTTCTCCGCTGTTTGCTTTCTGTCATGGAGTGTGACAACATGGAAACAATTTCTTTAAGTAAGCAAGGTGCAAGGGCATAGCTCTCACCCTTCAACCTCCAAAGTATGGAACACTCACTACCTCTCATAATGGGAATCAAATGGGCAAAATGTGGAAAACTTACTAACAAATTGCTAAACAGCATGGATTTGCTGATTTTTCAAAACTGTGAAGCTAAGTAATTGGCCAGACCCACCTGTACACACTTTCTTTGGTATCAAAGCTTATTGCTGTACAAGTCTAGGAGGGTCATTCTTTCATCTGCAACTGATATTACCATTTTATAGACTTAGTAAAGTAGATGAAAAGCTATTTGTAGCTTTCCATATGATTCTCTGTTTTCTACCATTATACAGAACCAATACTCCATTGGCCAAAATGAGAGCACTTGTTCATTCTTTATGTAGAGTTGCAGTATCTCTTCACTGCTTTTTTGTGTAATGATTTATCCAAAAATTAACAGTTTCGAAAAATGTTTAATTTATCTGTCCCATGTGCTTCATAAAACTTGACTACCATATATTAGATAGCATACTTTATTTATAGTTTTTACTGTTAGTTAGGACCTAGGAAAGTGAAGATAAATATTCTTGATCACCTGACAGTTGCTAAAAGTATGAATCACAATGGTGATGGAAGTTTTAAAGTTATTCATTTTTTCTAAGCATGGCACACAATTGCTTTGTCATGGATTTTACCCATGATCTCTATAAGAAAGGGGTGTGGTACATCTTTAAATTCAACATCCTACAACCTCAAGGCATGAATAATGAGTTAGTAATTGATTATTTATTATGGTATGTATTACAGTATTTCTGTCAGAGATGCAGCTATCCAATTTGTTTACATCTTATATCACACATATCAGTCCTGACCACATAAGTAGAATTGGCTTCCTTGTTTCATCCACTTTGTTCTTTTTTTTTTTTGAAGTACATTAGCTATGAGGTTGTTTCTGTGATGTCTGACATTAGCATCCATGCATCCAGAAGCAATATACTCTCTCCCTCTGTTTAGATTATACAAGACATGAGTGTCTCTGTATACACAAAGGTGGTATAGGTTCTGTACAGCACAAAAATGATAAAAGGCACCAATGTTCATCATCAGTGACTCAAGATGTTGAACATAATGAAGCAGGTCTTTGAATCCTGCTGTACTGTAATGGAAGACCTAGCTGTAACATCTGGATAAATTATAATCAAAGTGGTGCATACTGAGGCTGTGATAATATTTCTCATGACTGCCTGGGAAAACCTACCATCCCAGATTTTACTCAAATGAATTATCAGTGAGCCATTCCCCACCCATGGCCAAATATGCAAGCAATGTAACACCATTCATGTATTGATAGAAATGGCTGCTATGAGCTACATTAGCCCCGTCCTTTATGCTATAGTGAAAAGCAACACCAAAAGGCTTACATGGTAACAACTGACAATTTCTGGATGTGGCAGAAATGGATTTACAGGTGGAATATTTACTGCCTGGTTTCCAGTAGCTCATAACGGATGCTGTAAGATGCTGCTTTCCTGGGTCAACACACAAGGGCTTTGGGTTTCTCATGGTGAAGATACTATGGAAGCACTTGCTGAAGAGGGACTTAGCAATGTATTCTTGCTAGTCACTAGATCACCAGCTCCAGGTCAACATATTTTGGTACTTGACTATCTATAGGATGGTAAAATCAATGAAGATTTTCTACAAATCAGGGGTCTCACTGATAAGTCTGCCTTTGGCTTCATATGATGATTTGATTAGTAACTAGTCACAGGCAAGCTCCATAGATATCAGATAAGACACACAGTATTCCAGGGTCTAGAATACATTCCTAGTGTTCCTACAATCCCTTTGGGGGGATGTATGACTCATAACTCTCAATCCACTGTGTACTTAAAATGGAGGCCTGTCATAAGTGACTTACAGCCCTGACTTAGAAACCTCTTGTCATGCCACCAGGTGAATCTGTGTAAAAATAAAATCATGGGAGAGAGATAAAGATTTAAATCTCACCACTGTCAGCCAAAGTAAAGGTAGACATTGTAAACTCAGGGTATAGTGCTTGGATCTACTCCGCTGCCCACCAATAAAGTTAAAATCTTTTGATCTAAAAATGGACACCAAGTGTATGGTCTCTCAATACACACCACTGGTACCAAACAGATAAAAAGGTATACTCAAGGCATATAAATGCGAATCACTAATCAACTTCCTAAGTGTACCTTGGCCACAATGGCATGCAGAAAATCTGGGTATGTGCTTTTATTATCCATAACAATGAAATGGCTTCACACTGAGCACCAACTAAGCAGGGTCTTTGGCTTAATGCTCTAAACTCCTTTTTTATTACTCTTTTTGAGATTTAATGCCTTCCAATTCTCACCTACCCACAGCAACTGGTTTTTGAATAAACATTTTACAATTCACACAGAGACACAATCACAATCTGTCTCACACACACACACACACACACACACACACACACACACACACACACACACACACACACACACACACACGCACACACATACACACACACACACACGGATTGAAAGCTGGTAATAATCTTTACCACTACAACATTCTGATCTGGCCCATGGTAGTAAATTGCCACCACCCCAGATTACCAGGCTGGAGACATCCAACACTGTTTCCCTCTTGGTAATAAGCAAAATAGTAATAAACACAAAAGGTACACTGTGGTGGTGGTGCTGTGGTAGCATTTTCGCCTCATAGCAAGACATTGTGCCATTCGATTCTCAGCTAGAGCGTCTTCTGTGTGAAGACATGCGTGAATGGGCATACCTTCGTTGAAGGTTGTGCGTCAGGGCTGGCAAACTCGGCACTTAAAAAATCTACTGCCAATCATTAGCAGACCGGAGTTCCGCTGTGGCGACCCCTAACCAGGAAAAGCCGAAAGACACAAACAAACAAACAAAAGTAATAAACACAAAAGGTAATATGCCACTGAGCAGACTGACCAGATGGAATTGGTTACTAGGAAGTTGGTAGAGCACCAGCATAAACTATCTAACAGTAAATCAATAAAAAAAAAATCTCTACTTAGAAAAGAACAAATTGAGATATAGGCAATTTTATAATGAAAAAGAAATAATCAATTTGAACAAATAGCTTATAATAAAGAAAACATCTGCTAACATATAAATCTGTTCTTCTGTCCTTACTAAAACAGTTAGGAAAAAAAACTAATTATACTTGTTGACATTTCAAGCAGAGGTAAAATTGCAGAGAAACCAAACTCACAGATCTGTAGAGCTACAGGTACTTTTCTTCTTGGTTATTTTGGTTTATATATTTTCATTCAAACTACAGATGTAACTGAGCAAAGCTCACATTTATATACTAAAGAGTCTATTTACTTCCTCAGGTTAGCTATTTCATTAATGAATCTTCTAATTCCACTTATTATAACTTGTCTGTTTCCTGGCCTGGGAAAAGTCACAGGCTAATTGCATGTTTACATTCTATCTATAACAGTTATAATTACCAGCATATACAAAGCTGCATCATAGAAAAATGTCAAACGTTCTCATATAGGTACGTAGGTTCATAGGTGATAACTAGGCTAAAGACCACAAGGGCCTTTTTAAGCCTAACTACACATCCCAAATCTCTGACAAGTTTTGATACCCTTGATAAGTATAAGCAGGGGCTTGGGAGGTGAAACATTTACCAGTAGTGTCCTGGGAGATGAACCATTTACAGGGTGCCTGTGCCCATTAGAGACATAGGTGCCAAACCAGGGGTGAATTTCTTGTTCCCCATCCAATTGTCCAAATTACACTTGAATTGGGTTAAGGAGGACCTCTGTTTCATGTGGAGCCTGTTCCAGAGAAGGGGTAGTCTTTCCAACATGTCCTATTTGTATCACAGGCAGGGTAAGTCTGGTCCTGTTTGTTTTGTGGATATGCAGGAGGTCCATAAGAATGGGGTCTGACAATGCAATGTATGCCAGGCATAGATTTCCCCTCAACAGCCTTTAGGAGACAGAATACAGGGAATAGGGCCTTGAGGTGGTCTGCACTGGACACGTTACTTATTCCCTGTATTATTTTAGTGAACATTCCAATTGTTTGATATGCCTGGTTAGGTGCATACCCAATGAGGCACTGTACACAGTTATAGGTCTGATGAATGCAGAATAAAGTGGAAAGTGGAACAGAGACTTCCTTTGACCTAGATGCAAATCCTTTGTTTATAAGTTGCATAACAAAGAATGATTTCCTCACTACTGTAGACACGTGATGAGTCAAAGGTATTACTGTCTATGTGTGCCCTCTAGTCCTTGACTACTAGGTCAGCTCTTAGGTGTGTGTTGTCAATATGATAGTTACCAAGTGTGGATGACTTCCCAAAAGATACTCTTGCACATTTCTTAGCATTTAATTTTAGTCTATGGCTCTGACACTGGTTGCTTGTCTGTGTCAGCCCTTCCTGCTTAACGTTTGTGTTGGGCGATTCAATGACAGCTCCTAATTTACAATCATCTGCAAGGCATCTTTGTGTTCAGAATTCCTGTTCATAGAATAAAATCCAGACAATCTTAAATTCTCTATTCTTTCTTGTGTGATCTGTAAGGAGAGTAGGAATTATACTACAGTCAGAGAAGAACTTCCCATAGAACCCCACCATCCCTAGGAATGCTCTCCCTTGATTAATAGTAGCAAATATAGGCTATGCCTGAATGGCCTTCATCTTGCATGAATCTCATCCATGCCCACTTTGTGACGAAGATAAGACACTTCTGCCATTATTGCCTGACACTTTTACCTTAAAGTTAACCTTGCTCATTTTAGTTTGCCCAACACCTTCCTAACACAATAGGTGTATTGTTGCCTATCTGCTCCTGCTAGGATTCAATCTTCCAGTCTCTGAAAAGTTGATAGAGCATTCTTCATACCATACATAATGTGAAGTTATTTGCTAGTCCAGAATTAATTATTGTAATATTTACGTTATTCTGCTTATATGTGCATGTGTATGTATGCATAATATTAAATATGTAGCATGTGTGTATGCCTTTTTTAGAAGAATAACCAGTGTACTTGTAAACTTTTACAGAAGGAAAAAAAACAAATAAAATCCAGCAAATATGTTGGGTAAGCAAAATAGGATAAAACAGGTGAGTAACCATAACTGTTAAAAAACAAATTCATGGGTACCAGATGACCATTTCTCTCCTCCAAATACATGCTAAAAGGGGCATTATATTCAATGACTAGCCTGGTGAGGGCTGAGTAAAGGGGGACAATGACATCACTTATTCTTGGCACAATTCCTTTGTTTATAAGTTGTGCAATGTAGAAGGACTTTCCTGCAACTGTAGACACATTGGTAAAAAGTTAGGTCACTGTCCACATTAGTAACTGTCAGGAGATAAAAGATGAATAACAGATGGTGATTACTCCATGTTATAATGAAG
The DNA here is from genome assembly GCF_019279795.1 of Protopterus annectens. Classification (NCBI taxonomy): domain Eukaryota; kingdom Metazoa; phylum Chordata; order Ceratodontiformes; family Protopteridae; genus Protopterus; species Protopterus annectens. Next base: position 1,531,395,355 of record NC_056741.1, on the reverse strand, counting down.
GACTGCAGGTGGTAGCATTTAATAAAAATCCTTATGTTGTGTGGACACAGTGTATATAACAGAGAAGCACTCACCTAACTATTGCTCTAAACGAAGTCCCACAGAGCATAATCAAAGCAGAAAGCTTTATTAAACACAACCAGAAAAGGCTATTTTTTCAAATATGTGTATTGATATAAAGGGTCTATATTAGAACACCGAACATTTGAAATGTCGAGTTTTCTAATATCGACCCATTTTCAGCGAACGCTGAAAATATCGAAGAAACAGAAAACCGAATTCTTTCCTAGGGAAAGAATTTGGTTGTCTGTTTCTGTTGCTTCGGTATTTTCAGCACTCTGGTGGAAAGTTACGGGTCGGGTTCAGGTAAGTGTGCGATTGTGTGGAAGTGTGGGTTAGGGCGGGTTAGATGAGTTAGGGTTAGGGTGCGGGTGAGGTGACTGTGTGATAGTGACGGACCTCAGGGTTAGGGTTTGTGTTAAGGTAAGTGGATAGTTAGTGATGTATGTATAGTTTAGAGTAGGGTTAGGTGTAAGAGTTTAGGTGTATGTGTGTGGATTGCTGTTTGTTTGGTGTACTTGTGTTGTGTGTATATGTTTTGGTACAATGACTTTTTTCCCTAGGAAAAAATTTGCTGTTCTGAGTGTTCAATGTTTTGTATTTTCGATTGCTAGGGTTTGATATTAGAACACTCGACATTTTGAATGTTTGATGTTCTAATATAGACCTGATATAAAGGCTAAGCATGCTTCCCTGCTGTAGTGCTGCAGCATTCAATGTATTTCTAGTGGCTATTACCTGTCACTTGTATATGAATCCAGGAGGGAACTCTAAGGAAACTCTATTCATACCTTTAAGAAGAAGCTCACCCTAGTGCTGAAAATAACTTTGAAAATGACTTTGTTTTAACACTATAATATGTTTTTCTTTTTTAAACAATGTGTCTCGCAGGATAGTAATACCCATATCCTACAACCACCAAAGAGAGTTTCTGCCTTCATATAACAACTACTTCCCCTAAAGAAAGATATAAATAAGGAAAGTAAATGAGACTGCTTATCCATGCTGCATCAGCTTTTGGAACAAATGAAGTTCAGCTGAATGAGAAATTAAAGCATGTGTTTATGGAGCACGTATCACAATAATGTACACTGTTTTGAAAGTATTTTCCATAAGACTCTGAAATATACAAGTGGGTCAGAGATCTCAATGCAGAGTCTCCTTCATACATCACTTCTACTGTGGAAAAGCAACTTACTGAACTTTTATCAAACTCAACACTGAAAGACATATTTACTTTTGTTATTGTTGCCTGAATTCTGAAGCTTAGTTAAGCATAAATACTTAACTAATGCCCTCTTTGAAATTTACCACCTATGTGAGGTTCAGTTTTCAATAAATAAATAAAAAGTAAATAAAAAAAATTGAAGTACAGATCAAGAATAAATATTGACAAAGAGATGTATATCGCTATTGTGTAAATGATACAAAATGATTTCCAGATTTGAAGAATTCTGCAAGTGTACTCCATCGAGGAACAAACAAGAGAATATGTATGTCTACCACAATTTTTAAAATGTCACTTGAATTGCACAAAGCAGTGTGACATTTTTTTTCCATTTTCAATTTTTTTCACATTAAAAATAATTATTATAATCAAGTACGTTTACTTTTCTTTAAATTTTACTCAAAAATTAATTACATTGTTATTGCATTGTGACTATATATACTGTAGGTTTTAAAGTTAATGCAAATTATATTACTTTCGACTTATTTAATTTTAAAATGTAATATATAAAATAGCATTCTGTCATGCAAAGTTTGGTACAGGGGAGGCAACTGGAAAATGTGATAGGTCTAGGGAGGCATGATCTGAAAATGTCTGAGAACTACTGAGATAGGTAGATAGGTGGCAAGTGAGAGAGAGAGAGGGACAGAGGCAATATTCACATTAAGGCTTCCACCCTTCAAAAAAGTACCAAGGAGTACAGTGAAGTATAAAAAGCAAGGAAAATCACTTTTCTCAACCTGGCATCATCTCCTGAACTTTGTAGATCTATAAATCATCAAGGTCTGTAGTTTGATCCCATCTTAGCCTGATCTTGTCTGAATGCAATAAGAACTGGATTTAGATTATGTCAAGCAGAAAACATTTATAGTTACCATGACAGCGGCAGTGCACTGCTTTATTTTCCCTGGTAAAACTGCAAGACACTTTGTGCATCCTACTGTTGACTAGCAAAGTTTATTGTACAATAATTCCATCCTAGAAGCATATGTTAATGTTATCCTGTAGCCAGAGAGAAGCCAGTAAAACTGGACCAAGCAGTAAGGCAGGCAAAATATTAAGAGTTGAAGAATTCAGCATTTTCTCCTTTACATAAAACTGCTGTAGATTCAAACTGTTCAGGATAGCTGATAAATGCTGACATTGACTTCCAATCACCTCTGGCATTAGGAAAATGATGGTTTACATTAGAATACTGGTATAGAAATGAAAACAAATAGCAACAAAGTCTGAAAGGCAAAAAAAACACAGCAAAGTCATAAACTCACAGTAAGTACCTTTGTTTTAAACAACACAATTTCACAAGACTAAAGGGTCAACTCATTTAAACCCTTTAAAGTTTGGAACCTCTACTATCACATAACAAATGTTAATGAATCAAAGTCATTGTTACAGCAACAGTAATTTTGACTTATTTAAATACAACTAAATGAGATAAATGTTTAAAAGGTTTAGATTTTAGAACTATTCAAATTCACTGTCATTTAAAGATGAAAAATGACAAGTATTAAACAAGAGCTGTAATTTGTTTAATTTAACAACCACCAATGTATATATTGTAAGGGAGTATTCCACAAAATGGGAATTATCTGTGAAATATACAAATTGTGCTTGCTTAATTATTGTAATTAACATCCTAGAAACTATTATAATTTCATTGAGTTGTTAAGTATAAAATGACTGAGTATTTTAAAGCTATACTATTAAACAGAACTGGATCTTTGAAAGAAATGACAGCTATGAAAAGAAGTAAACGTTTGAAAGTGAGACAGCAGATAAAAACAAACCCAGTCTTATTAATACATTATAAGTACACATTCTTGTGTTTTGGTGAAAGTGCTGCACCATCACTGGTGCATTGACTGTGATATCCGATTGCTTCCTTTTGGGTATACATTTTAAGGTTGGAGGTTTATCACCACTTTAACATGCACAAGCACTGTTTTACAATGGTGTCTGTTGTGGGGGGGGGGTGCAAATAAGAGGTCATTGCTCCCAGGTGGATTGTATAACACAAAGTAGTATAATTAGAAATTAACTGCATAAGGGGGTGGAGCTTAGATGGCTCTAAGATAACATCTCTTTTCAGAGCTCTTGAGTAGCTAGATTTTTATGACAAGATTTTCTTATAAAAACATCATTTTTTTTACTTTATATGATCATTAAACATCATGTCTTGCTTACATTCAAATTTGAGATAATTTTGTTAAATATTTCCTGTCAAATTATTATTGGGAATTTATCTCTTCTATAACTTCTTCAATTAAATAGTCACACAGACTCTTATCTCAAGAAAGACTGCATCAGGTAACATCATCCCTACAATATGTATCAATCAAAATAGATGGATTTCAAGAAAACCTCTTTGAAGTTAAAGAAAAGTCTTATACAAACAAATATTCTCATGGACTTAAATCAGCAATTAAAAACTAAAGTCTCAGATCTTTAGAGAAGTTTAACTGAGATGGATCAATGTCTCCAAGAAAATAATTCTCTAACAGAGAGTTTAAAGAAGTATAATAATTGGTTACTAGGAAAAGTGAATGATTTGGAAAATCATGAAAGAAGAATCAGCATTAGAATTTTGGCTTGCCCAAAAAATCATAGGGCATGATTTCCTTTCTAACCAGCTGGATACCAAAAACTCTTTATCTATAGGGAAAGCTTGTCATTTGGTATTGAAAGAGCTCACAGGTCAATTGGTAAGCAAAGCTGTTTAAACAGCTCTACTCATCCCAGATCAATAGTTGTTAAATTCATTTCCTGCTTGGATAAAGAGTTTTAAAATCTGCTTGGTCAAAAGCGCCAGTAAAATATGGACAATCTACCATCAGATTTGATAGTGACAACTCATATAAAACTAGGTAAATTATGAAAAAAATCATGGCCGCTCATTAAGTCTCCAAAACAAAATAATATCAAAGCTCAACTAATTTTTCCAGCAAAAATAAAAATATATACAGATGCATGCTCTTTCATGAAAAATAATAATATCACCTTATTAACAGAAGAAATGGACCGGATGTCATCTTCTTTTAAGAGTTCTTCAGATAAATCCAACTGGACAGATGTCAAAAAGAAGAAACAGAAGACAGATATAGCCAATGAATCTACAGTTAAAAGAAAATATTAATTTTATTTCTATATCTAAAGAACATTAATAAGTTTTAAAAATGTTTTATATACACACATTTTCATAAGGTAAAGCACTTCTTTTTATTTATGTTTTTGTTTCCTTCCGCCTATATTTATTATAGTATTTATAAACTTGTGACTTATGTTCTTTGTTTCATGTGCATAATTTATTCTAAACTTATTACACACTTTCTTAATTACTCAGCCTTTTAAGTATTAATTAATTTCTATTTCAATTTACTCTCTAAATTAATTTATTAATTAAGTAGTCAGTAATATTTATGAAATACAATAAACTTTTATAGTTTTCTATCTATCTATATATATATATATATATATATATATATATATATATATATATATATATATATATATATATATATATATCTGTAGGGGTATCCTTTGATTCATTCACTCTTACCAAATCGCTGAAAGTTCAAATCACTGAAAACTCATTTCACTGAATCACGTTTCAATGAATGTAAGCACTGTTGGGCAAATAAAATGTATATGCCCATTTCCTCACTGTAGTGCAATCCTGGAGTTAGTATATATAGTTAGGGGGTGGGGGCATAGCCCCCCACATTGGGTGTGTGTGGGGTGTAGCCCCCACCTACTTTTGGTTTTATATTGTTAGCTTTCAATGAAATGAGATTCATAAATATAAAAGCTAAGCATGTGGGGGGGGGCTGTGCTTCCCCCCCCCCAAGAGTATATACATTTTATTTGCCCAACTGTACTTACAGTCAGTGAAATGTGATTCAGTGAAACGAGTTTTCAGTGATTTGAACTTTCAGAAGTTTGGTGATTTTTTTGAGGGTGAACTGAAATTCAGTGAAATCAGTATTCAGTGAATTAAAGTAGACCCATATGTGTATGTATATATATATATATATATATATATATATATATATATATATATATATATATAGATATATACATACATACATATATATATATATATATATATATATGTATATATATATATGTATATATACTCACATACATATATATATATATATATATATATATATATATATATATATCTTCATTTGTTATGTTACTAATGTTACTATAGCTGTAAATTCTAATCTATAATGCTATGCTTACTGTCATAGAGAAAGAGACTTTGCTTCAATGTTTCCAAAGATTTTCTCCCTTTATTTTTTTTTTCTTCACTATTGATTTAGTGGTAGCATTTGGTTTTGGGCTTCATTTGTTGTTGGGACAGTAGAGTTGCTGCTGTTTGTCTGTTCTGATGTGCTGAAAAATGAAATTTGTCTTGCTGGATCGTGCCTGTGGTTGCTTGTACTATCAGTGTTGTTTTTTCCCTTGTAAAGTAGTAACCCATTATGTTGAGCTTGGCCATTCTCACAGTGTAAATGAGAAGGGAACTCAAGCTAAAAGTTAATCGTGTTCTTGCTGAACAAATTAGAAAACAGTAAACAATATTTTGAACCGTATGTTTAGTGATAACAGATTTATTACTAAGTTCTTGTCTTACTGTTTGTTTGCTTAGTGAGAGGGATTCTCAGATCTCCCTTATTTCCTGGTTATACTTTATCTGAAGATACTTGCCCTCAACATGTGTAATGTAGCCCCTTTGTAAGTGTTGTGTCAGAGAAGAACATTTCTGATTATACCAGGCAGTACTGTGGCTACTTTTGAGAGTGGGATTGTACTTTGCCTTTGACTTGATGTGTTAACATAATTCTTCCTACTCTAGAGTTACTTCTTCATTCTGATATACTTTTACAGCACAATCTATCTCTGTGGACCTGACATAGTTTTATTATCTACCAGAGTCTAACAACTAAACATTTTATAGTTTCAAGAAATTATTTTAAACTCCTTTAACAGTTATTATATAAAATTCATCTTTATATTATTTATAATAGTATATTTATATTATTCTAATTCCATACCATGAGTTACTTTCTTTTTCAACTCTCTGGTGTAACATCCATTTTCTCCCCCTTCTTATTCTCAATGGATCTTTAAAATGTATTCGCCTGTTACTTTGTTTAATAATTTATAAATTTTCTTCTTCGTTTATTTTTTAATGGTAAACAGCTATTGGGTTTTAATATTATATTTAATATACTATAAAAAAACACACCACCATCCTTACTAGAAACTTTAGTCCACCAAAGAAAAAATGGCAAACAAATGTAAAAACACATATGGTCCAAACAAAGGCAGGTAGTTCCAGTGTAAAAGTTTGTTATTCAATGACAGATGTATAAGCACTTTCATAGATAACTTCTGCTTCTTCAGATACAAATGCAAACTGTCAGCTGTGTGCCTTTTATACTCTAAACGAGTCAATTAAGTCTTGTTCATCTTAAAGAAACATCCTACATTCTGCTTCTTGCAGAATTATGTCACATTTGAACTAGTTGGCTTCACCTGTTATTATAAAAGCACAATTCATAGAAGTACTTATACATAAAAATACATATAAAAAGCATAGTATAAAAATACATATACATAAAAGTATGCTCAAATTTCAATCCATGTTAGTAAAATTTCTTTAGTATTTATAATAGGTCTCATCTACAACTAAACAACTAAAACATTTCATTTATTCAGTGGGCTCACTTTAAATTTAGGTCTTATTGGTACCCTGTCATTTAATCTATGCCTAGAATCTGCTTTCAGTCTTATGATCCATTTTGCCTCAAGTTGTTCTGTCTTATTCCTAATGTCTCCCATCCTGATACTGTCATATATTTTACCTATAACAAAAAATATAACATTTTGTAGAAAGGGGTTGTGATAAGGATGAAATTGGAAGAACTAGAGATATGGTAGCTGGAATGAGGGAAGGTACAGCTAAACCTTATTTTTCTAAGAATTATACATCAACACAACAAATTTGTAAAAAGAAGGAAGAAAATAAACTAAGGTTTCCTTTGTTTTATTCTAATGACATTAAGTTACATAAAAATATAATCGAGAAACACTGGGAAATTTTGATGAGAGACAAAGAAATTAGTTCCTTATTGGAACATAGACCAAGTTTTGCACATAAGAATATGCAGTCACTGAAGAGAGGACTTTGTTATATTAAAAATGAGAATGTGAGAAAGAAGGAAGGGCAGACCTATCCATGTGGAAAATGTTTTATGTGTAAATATATTAATAGTAGTAATAGATTCCTACATCCTGACAGTGGCAGAGAATATGTTTTAATATCCTAGCTACATGTGCTTTAGAGCATATTATTTATTTAGCTCACTGTACAGTGTGTTCTTGTTTTTATGTGGGGAAAATGGATAGAGCTCTTAGAGACCGCATAAGAGAACACGTACCAGATACAAAAAAAGAAGTGACATTAGTGCACTATCTAAGCACATTAAAGCTAATGATAAGACACACAATTTTATATTTTTTGTTATAGGTAAAATATATGACTGTATTAGGATGGGAGACATTAGGAATACGACAAACAACTTGAGGCAAAATGGATCATAAGACTGAAAGCAGATTCTGGGCATGGATTAAATGACAGGGTACCAATAAGACCTAAACTTAAAGCGAGACCACTGAACAAATGAAATGTTTTAGTTGTTTAGTTGTAGATGTGACCTATTGTAAATACTAAAGAATTTTTACTAACATGGATTGAAATTTGAGCATACTTTTGCATATATTTATTTTTATACTATGCTTTTTATGTGTATTTTTATGTATAAGTACTTCTATGAATTGTACTTTTATAATAACAAGTGAAGCCAACTAGTTCAAATGTGACATAATTCTGCAAGAAGCTTCTATAGAATGTAAGATGTTTCTTTAAGATGGGCAAGGCTTAATTGACTCGTTTAGAATATAAAAGACACAGCAGACAGTTTGCATTTGTATCTGAAGAAGCAGACATTATCTGTGAAAGTGCTTATACATCTGTCGTTGAACAAAGAACTTTTACACTGGAACTACCTGCCATTGTTTTGACCACATGTGTTTTTACATTTAATATACTATGTTTTAATTAATTTTATGACTCCTGAAGGGAAGAAGATATTTAGTTTAATAATTAATAATTTTTGTCTTCAGCTGTTTCTAAATGTTCTCAGACGTTTTAAGATGTTTGTTCTATTATGTTAAATACAAATGGATTTAATGAAAAAAATATACATTTTAAGAGTCTCATATTTAATTTTACAAAGATAATGGCAAAAATAGGCAAAACCATAACAAAGATTATCTTAAAGAAACATTTTACTTATTTACTGGGATATACTACACTGTTAGTTTTGATTGACTCTGAAATACTTTTTAAAAATATAATACTGAACTAAGGTATTTAAACATAATGCGTGAAAAGCTGAATTTTCACAATATCCTCTTAAAGATAAAATCTAGTTATGAGTAAAGCAGCTATCTGCTTCAAAACCTGTTTAAAGCACATGGTTACAGTCCTCACTAATAAGAATAGCCCTAATGGTCTAAAGAATGACTAACAAGATTATACACTTTTTTAAAAAGACTAATCTTATAATACTTAAAAGAAATGTGCATATTTTATACTGATCTATTATTAATGTATACAGATTCTTCAGATCTGAAGAAGTTTTCAATTTTAGAAGAAAGCACTTATCTTTATATGTTCTTATTTTAATTTGTATTTTAAAAATTCCATTCAGTATGAGTTCCAAGCCTGAGCATTCCTTTTGTGATTTTAAATTCTCTAGGGACCTGAGTTCTTCTTAATTAATTTTAAGAAATTCACAAGCATATTTTTATTAATTTTGTATTTTTCTCTTCAGTGTATTTTCTTAAAAAATATAAATGTACATATCATCTTCAAATAGTATGGATCTATCACTGTTACCTTTAAGTGTTAATGGTTTAAGCAACCCTAAAAAGGGCTAATGGGCAAATATCATAAAATGTCTTGATTTGAATAAACTGCATATTATATTTCTTCAAGAAGCACATTTTTAAAGTAAAAATAATAGCAACATTTGGAAATCCAACAAATATATAGTTTTTGCACAGGGTGTATCCATTATTTGGAAAAAAAGGAATTCAAATACCTCATATAATATATAACTATGAAAAATGAGAAGGTTTATTTACTTTAGTCATTATAAAATGCAGAAATTAGCTTAAAAGCATCTTGATTTCATACTAAATAATTACAATGGAAATTTAAATATAGGAGGTGATTTCAATTGTTTATTGGATAGTTCTGAATCCAATTCATGCAGTAAGTTCAAATTATTACCTATAGTCAGACCTTTGAAGAAATGGTCTTAATCTTTTCAGATTAAAGACACCTTTAAGTTTAAAGATAAAGAGTCTTTCAATTTCTCATATTATTCTTTCAACTTTGACATACAAACAAGAATTAATAACATTTTAGTTTTGTAAGATATTATTTCTAAAATAATTTCTTTTAATATAATACTTTGTCCTTTAGCTGATCAAAATGCTTTATTTTTAAAATTCAAAGTGGATTATAAAAATCTGCCTTATATTATAAGATGTCCAGAATATATTATAAAAATAAAAGATTATAAATCCAGGCTACTTAGTGAAATAGATAATTTTATGAGCTTTAATAGTATTCCAAATTCTAATCCAATTATGGTTTGGAATTCTTTTAAAGCATATATGTATGTCCGTTCAATTGCATTGTATAAACACAAATTAAAAATTTGGAAAAAAGAACTATCTGATATTCAAACTAAACTAAAAGATATTATAAAAAAGGAGAGAACAATTCTGCTTCAAATAAAGAAGAAATAAAACTCCTCAATAATGAGTTTAATGAATTGATTTCACATGAAACAGAACTAACACTAGAACATTTAAAATTATCATCCATTTAGCAATTTTCTAAACATCTAAAAACATCATAAAAGAATTAGATTTCAAACTAATAATAAGAATAATAATAAGGAAATAAAAAATCCAGTAACCAACAAAATATGTACTGAAATTGGAGACATATATTTCTCTTAATCAAAATGTTACTAATAAAGGTACTTATTTATCATCTATGACTGATCAATGTTCCTTTAAAAAATACTACTTCACAAAAAATTAATTTATTAAGACCCATAACTCTACAAGAAATAAATAAAAAAATGAAAATTATAAAACTTAACAAAGCTAAAGGAAATGACAGTATTATTCCCAAATAATATAACTTATTCCCTCAACAAACTATAGAGCATCTACATATAGTCATGTTGGGTGTCCAAAAAAAGAAATTCTACCTCCATCTTTGAAATATTCTTGATTACCCCTATCAAAAATGAAGATATGAATTCTCAACTATGTTCTTCTTATAGACCTGTTTCAGTATTAAATGTAGATTATTTTACATAGTTTAATTGGTTCAGACCAGTCTGGATTTATTTATTAAAGATAAAGTTCTGATAATATGAAAAGACTTATTACTCTAATTGGCGTTATTAATAAAAGAAAACAAGAATATCTCTTCATTAGCTTATAAACTGAAAAAAGCTTGTTATTCTCTGGATTGGAAATTTTTGTTTAAAGCTTTAATTCAGTTTGATTCCCCCTCAATTTACTTCTTCATAAAAATCCACCTATAATAAGAATAAAGCCTATAAAATGCATCCTTTTATTTCAAACTACATAAATATAACAAAGGGAACCAAGCAAGGTTGCCCCTATCCTCTTTATTATTTGATCTTGATATTGAAATCTTTGCAGTTTCTTATTAATTCTAACTCAAAATTTTCAAAAGAATGAATATTTTTTATGGTATCCAAATAGATGTAGATTGGGCTTACTCCATCATATTAGACTTTGGAACTTGGGAGGTATTAATTCTCCAAGTATCAATGCATATGTGAAAATAATGCTTAAAACTATTTTTAACTGGCTAGTTAATTATAATTCCAATTAGGGTTTGAAATTAATCAAGAATATAAGTCAAATATCATTCTTTTTCAGATGGTATTTTATTAACTCTGAAAATTTCTAATGATACATTCAAATAATTGAAACGTGTTGTAGAGCAATTTCAATCAATTTCTAATCTTCATTTCAATAGTTCTAAATCTAATTACTTTTTTATTAATAGAAAGGGTTGCTAAATTCAGATAGTAAATTATTTTGTCAGGGATCTTTTAATCTTCTTTACTTATGAATAAATATCTTAAAGACAACTGAATAAACTTTAAATTATAAGAACTCAAAAACATCTCAGAATACACTGCAGACTGATAAAATAAAAAAGAAAGGTGAGCCAGAAACTGATGCACTTCACTTTAATGGACACATTTGGCACTTTTATCCAGGTACACTGGACTTCATCAGACTCTGATGAAGTCCACTATACCCAAATGAAAGTGTCAACTTTAAATTATAACTGTGAAAAAATCATGTCCACTATAACTAACCAAATTTGCTTTTAGATCAAAATTTTCATTACTTTTGAAGATAGACTACAAATAATTAATATAGTATTTCCAAAAATGTTATATATAACTCAATCTTTTATTTTAACATCCAAAAAAGACAAATTAAAGGAATAAGTAAATTATTGTTAGATTTTTTTATGGTATCCAAATAGATGTAGATTGGGCTTACTCCATCATATTAGACCTTGGAACTTGGGAGGTACTAATTTTCCAAGTATCAATGCATATGTGAAAAATAATGCTTAAAACTATTTTTAACTGGCTAGTTAATTATAATTCCAATTAGAAAATTGTACAGTATCAGTTGCTTAATATGAACAAATTGAAAATTTTAAATCTTGACAACCACAATTGTTTTAAGTCCTTCTGGATATTTATTTGTAATTACTGTGACATCCCCATATTGGACCAGTAGTCAAGGAGCTTGAATCCTCACCACTGCCACTGGAGAGGGTCATGCACTTGGAATACAAATGGGCACACTCAGTAATTCCAGATGCAGACCTCTCTACATCAAGCACAATTTCCCTTAAGAGTACAATACAGTCAGCCTGGTGTCTGGATGTCACTATCTGTCTCCCTCAAGGTCCACAGTAAGACTCCCACTGGTACAGCTGCAGGGTTAGGTCCTCAGCCGACTGTCCAAGCCAAGTCCTCTAGCACTCTCTGTGTGAAACCAGTGCTTTGTGTCTCTTCCCCAAGTAGCTGACACAGTCTCTTTGAGATTTAATTTTCACAAACACACACTTGAGCACGCATATACACAAACACACACACACATGCACACACACACACACACACACACACACACACACACACACACACACACACACACACACACACACACACACACACATACACACCTGGTAAATGTTGACACAGGTTACCTGCTCTACCAACTTTGCCCAGACTATAAAGAAGATTCACTGCCACCAGTCAGTCACCATAAGGATCTTAAAAGGGTATCCAATTATGATGAGTGAAGTTAATATTAATATAAATGGGAATGTTGACCAAATGGCAAGGCTTCAGGAGTGGCCAGAGCTGTCACCAAATACATATATGCAAATACTCTCAAAGCTCAAATATTTTCTAAAAAGGACCAGTCATAATGAAACTTTTAAATATATATTTAATAATAAATAATAAAAGAACATGAAAACACTAAATATCTATTTACAGTAAACACCAGAGTGTCAATCACAGGGCATATTAAAAATAACACAGATGGAAAGTTTTACACAGTTATAGAAAAACAATATTTAGCTAGTCTCACCATCTATTCCTGATTGACTAAAATAATTACTGCTCCTACCTACTGAATACAGCAAGACAAAATTATCTGAGTGAGTGGTCCTTGTTGTCAGATTCAAGACAGAATCCAAATGCTGAGAGCAATCTCCTACTAATATCTAAACATTATTTCTGGCTTTCAGAATGACATCACACACATCTGGTCATCTGACACTGTTTCCTGCACTATCCCCCATCACTAGTAGCTACCAGGATTTAGCACCTATTTGCTACAATGCACACAGATAGAGCTTGCTCAGATGTGGTGCAGCTGCTGGAAGTCATGAAACCTTTTCACTCCTCCTATAGGAGCTACCAACTATTCTCTAACACAGACATTGCATCTCTAGCTCCATTCAAAACTGTGGGATAACATCGTTATGGCTTAACACATAAAGTAACTTAATTTTAAGAATATTTTGCATAGTCAGGTGGATTAAGATTAACCTCTCCACTTCCAGTATATACTGCTACAATGTATACATTTAAACAGTTACAATAATGCATGTACATTTCTTTTCCTTCCAGCAGGGCACACTGTTGTTGTATTTTAACACAAGCAGACCTCACAAATACTTTTTTGAGCACAAGCATCTGTACAAATGAGTTTGATATACAAAAAACATGGAATTATTTACACAATTCCAGCTAGCTGTGCTGGCATTTGTTACAAATCCACTGCCCTGATTCTCCTGGCATATACCTCCTATTATCACAATTACATACAATTTATTATTAATTATTATCCTCCTACAAAATCTGATTTTATGAATCAAATTTTAATGAGTTTTTAAATAATAATTTCAAATAATTAAAATTATAAGTTGTAGTTTGAAACACTTATTCCATTTTCATTAATAAAAATATTACCAAAGATATTCCAATTCATATACTTCATAATTGGGAAAGTCATCAATTCTTTTATCAATGTTTTGTTGGTATAAAAATTTAATCTCTTGAATCTTTATGTATAGAATTTAATATAGATAATAGAGATTTATCACATTTGCAATCAGTTTTTTACTTTATTTTCGCACCAAACTTTCATACATTTCTAATTCTTTGATTACTAGGTTTCTGCAATTGTTAAAACTTTTAAATGGTATTATTTGCAAAGATCAATAAATGAATAACACAATTTCTATATTACACTCTATTTTAGCTGCTGATTATAGTAATTTGAATGATACATTTTGGAATTTTTTTTCAAAAGACCATCCGATTACTATTACTGAACACAACAAAAAATAGCTAATTCATTCTATTTCTAAAACCTCCTGGTCTCTATACTGGTGAATATTTACATGTTAAGTTTAATAAAAAAGTTGCAGTTGAATGTTGAAGTTATAAGAAATTTGTTAACGTCAACTGGTCTCATGTTTTTTTTTTATTTTATTTATTGTCCTTTGTCTGAATTTTAGGGAAAGAGTCATGGTTTTTTTAAAATCTTTATGGACAGATTATTTTATAGTTTCTAAAGAGAAAATTCTGTTCAATATTATAGAGACTAATTTTATGAGAAACGACTTTTACTATTTAACTTGGAAAAGTCTTGCTGTGGCTAGAAAAATCACCTCAAGGAATTGGAAGATATCTTTCCCACCACAATTTGGAGAATTTCTTGTATCTCTTAAGAACACTGCTATTAAAGAGAATGCAGCTGTACAGAGTAGAATTTATCCTAACAAACTTAAGAAAAACCCATGGCTAAAAAAGTATAAAAGTTTGCCCTCATTGAAACTTTTTTATCTTAATTTCACTTTATTTATTAGTTAACATATCCTTAAATCTGCTTGTGTTATTTATACATATTGTATTCTCAGGCAATATGTATATAATATAGATAGTATACTTTGTTTCTTTTTTTCTTAAATCTATATTGTTATATCAAATTTGCAAAATGTTTTTAAATATATTCTTATATTCTGTTATATTATCTTAAATGAAATAAATAATTTTAAACAAAAAAAAAAAAACAGTATTACGCTTAAGATCTTCCTCTCATAGAAACAATGTACAGGATTTGATTTTGACTTCATGTTATTGGCTAGGCTTAAAATGGCCCTTCAGGGCAGTTAGCTTAATATTCTCCTTTGAACCTTAAGGTGTGCATGTGTTCACATTGTAGTTCTGAAGACTATACACAACTTTATCAAACACTTATCATGTTAGTGTTAAACCAGACATCTCATAAAACTGGAGCCTTGATTGTATCCTCCCTTCTTGTCAACACCTGAATCTTGTCATTCAAGAATATGATTTTTGGATTCAATTTGCTGAGCACTGTTATAGCAAACTCCCTTCATGTGAAAAAAGCAATGAAAACCACTTTTGGTTAAAAGTAAACACATATTTTGCAGATAGGCAAGCTTCTTCTATCCCCCATTTTGGAGGAAGATATATATTAATACCACAGTCACATAATGTTAGGGAAAATATAACCTCACTTGTAGCAGAAAGTGTTTTTCAGCAGTTTTTATCCATATAAATGGAGTTGTACTGTAGTAGTAGTTGGCAAATTAACTAGTAACCTATTTTTCAGGGAACTGAATTCTCAGTAAACTGACCTATAAAACTATATATATATATATATATATATATATATATATATATATATATATATATATATATATATATATATATGTATATATTTATATATATATGGATCTATTTCACGTGACCTAAAATTCATTTGACTGACACCCATTTGATGACACCCAATTGACCTAAATTTCATTTGGCTGACAACTCATTTGACTGACTCCCTTTTCACCGACAGCTTACAATGCTGAATTTCAACATACTAAATCTTAAATCATAGACAAGCACACTTAGAACACTGATAATTAACCCTTTCAAGAATTTAAAAACTACTTACTTACCCTCTTAACAGAAACAGGACAATGTACAACCAAACTAGTTGAACGGCTATGCCCTCCACACTCCCCAATGTGGGGGGGCTGTGCCCCCCACACACCCCCTAATTATATATACTAACTCCAGGATTGCAATATAGTTGGGAAAAGGGCATATACTTTTAACTTGCCTAACTGTGCTTTACATGCTGCCACTACTGCTAGAAATGCACAAACCACTCTCCAAATTACAGTAATTCTTTTTATCACAAGCAAGTCACAGGTGAAGGAAAACCCACAACAAGTCTATGTCTTAAATGTCAGTGAAATGGGAGTCAGTCAAATGAGTTTTAGATCAAGTGAAGTAGATCCATATATATATATATATATATATATATATATGGATCTATCTTTTACGTCGACAACAGTCAAAACGCCGACAACAAAATCACCTATATATATATATATATATATATATATATGTATATATAGGTTTACTATCATTTGTATGAACGACATTCTGTCAGCAGTTATGCTGCCAAAAATCTGAATGTCGTGCACAAAATGAAAAGTATATTCGATAGTCGAATACACTTATGTGAAAGCGGTAGTACATTCGCATAAGTGTGTTTGACTATATGTATGGAGATTGCGGTACAGTGGGTATTGGAAATTCATCATATCTCCACTGTAGTGTGATCTCAGAGTTGGAGTATATTAGTAGCAGGGGGTGTGGGGGGTGCAGGGGGGCTTGCCCCCTGCAAAAACGTGATATGTCGTATAGGAGTTTGATTTACATCAGCTCCTATATGGCTATCACATGACATTTTCAGTGAGACTGTCAACTCAAATGTGTCAATCATTTGGGTGACATTGTGTACATTCAAATTGTTTGATTTTGGTTTAACTTTTCGTTATTTTGAACAGCAAGTGTTTTGCCTTTCGAAATACCGATAGTAAACCATATATATATATATATATATATATATATATATATATATATATATATATATATATATATATATATATATATATATATATATATTCGGGTTCCCTACATTAGACCGACTGCTCAGAAG
This sequence comes from Protopterus annectens, assembly GCF_019279795.1. Lineage (NCBI taxonomy): Eukaryota > Metazoa > Chordata > Ceratodontiformes > Protopteridae > Protopterus > Protopterus annectens. Next base: position 1,531,378,299 of record NC_056741.1, on the reverse strand, counting down.
ATTGACACTCAAAACATCGACTCCAGAAGAAAGAAACCTCAAAAACATGGAAAATTGACATGCCCGACACACCACAATCCCGACACTTAACAAAACAAAAAGTTTACTGTTACACACACACACACACACACACACACACACACACACACACACACACACACACACACACACACACACACACACACACACACACAAAACACAAGCACACCAACAACCTAAAAACCTACACTACACCTTACACAAAACTATCTATGCACTATCCTTAACCGAAACCCTAACCCTAAGGTCCTTAACTATTGCATACTCACCTTATCCACTCCCTAACCCTAAGGTCCATAACTATCGCACACTTACCGGGTCATGCTCACAAGTTACCTCTGTCGGTGTTTTCGCTGTTGGGATTACGACTTGTCATTCATCTGCTCCGTCGTTCTTCTGGCATCGGTGTTTTGAGTGTCGATCTTCCGTGCTGTCGGTCTAACATAGGGAACCCCTATACACACACATATATACATATATACACACACACACACACACACACACACACACACACACACACACACACACACACTGGGTATACATTTTACTAGTTTTGTGCTTTAAACTGAAATGTTGTCAAAAAGTTGTATGTGTGCTGCTGACAGTATGCTACTAATGCTTCCAATGATTTTAGTGTTGTGCTTGTGGGTTGTGTCACTTTGCTGCAGAGTGTTGTAAAATTCCTGTAACTGTGTAGCATTAACAAAAGCAGTGTGACTTTTCACAATGCTAGAAGGTTATGAAGTATAATGCCTAGAAACCTTAAGGAGCTTCATGTTTAGAAATTATTTTTTATTGTCAGAAGATAGTACATGATTTGCTTTCTTCTCTGTTATTGCTGAAGAATTTCTTATTGGGTTACACTGATAATTGTTGACTTTCTATGGCTCATCCCTCTGCGGAGTCTCAGAAATAACACAAACATCCTCCATGAAACCTGATAGCATACTGTTGCATGCATTGCCCTGTACAGCTCAAGAAGTTTCTCAGCTCTTGCAGCTGACATTTCCCAGAGTTTATATAGCAGCAAATGGTGTGGTATGAGTTATCTCTTGAAAGCTACTTTTTCCTTTTGAATAATCTTTTGAAAAAGTTAGATTATAGAAAAAGAGTCAGTAGTCTATATTTCCAACATTACTGCTCTTCTCAGCAGTGAGAAAGCCATAGTAGTCTATTTACTATTTCATGGGGTCCCTATGTCGTGTTTTTCTGCTTTTGAGGTGGCAGACCAGTTTGTGCCTTGCATCGTATATCTCACTGAGTGATGCCTCATTAATACATGTATTCTTGATTATTTCTACCATGAATGACATGTACGTTTGCTGCTTGCCACAGTTGCAAATTCAGGAGATCACAATAACTGATTCTAAATATATATTTGTACTATTTTGATTACCATGTGTTCACAGCACCCTTCAAGCTAGACAAATGCTAGGAAAATGTACCTGAGGATCAGCATGTCCACCAAATTAACAAATTAGTAAATAAAAAAAATATTAAAATAAATGCATGGCAGGATGTTTCATTGCACAGTCATATAACTCCATTCTTGCCACTAACAGAAATAGCCATTTATTGAAGCCAGCTCATTTTTTGCTCTAGTGTCCAACAGCTAAACCTGCTCAGAAAGTGCAGTTGGCAAGCCAAAAGATCTATAGTCTTTAGTCTGAAGTGATTTCAAGGGGACAAAAGCTGAAACAATGGCATGAATATTTGTATATTCAAAATTCAGTGCAACTGCCTTCATAAGAGCATTCTTTCCTTCTGCTCTTTGCATCTAACTTCAGTTCTTAATTTGGTTTTATATATAGTTATAAAAAGAAGATTATAATAGAAACTGCATACAAATGCACAGTTTCCTTTCTATCAACTGGTCAGTTTATTAACACTTATCACTGAATCTTTTAACTAATTTTCCTTCTTAACTTTGTGTTGCCTACATTAGATTCAGACACTGTACTTCTGTTATTAGGATGAATTCTCCATATAAAACCCAAATGTTTCACACTAATGCACATAATAATAAAAAAATGTTATGGATCACATTTATTGAGATATTTCTTTCTAGTGCATACTTTTGAATGACATGGCTTAATTGAGACGAAAGAAATGCAATATTTAATAGCAAGTGTTAGACATATAGGGGTCTACTTTAGGACCTTGAAAGTTTAATAGCTCAAATGCATATGGATCGAACCATATGCATCAAACTATTAAACAATCGAAGTCCAAAATTAAAAAAAAATACACAAAAAAAAAATTTAACTAGTGTAGGCAGGGGGCAAGCCCCCCTGCACCCCCCATGTGGGGGGCTGCACCCCCCACACCCCCCACTACTTAAATATACCAACTCCGAGATTGCACTACATTGACGTAAACAGAAATCTCCACCTACAGAGATTTCCGTTTACATTTTCGATGTTTTGCGCTTTCAGTGTACTCGTGTCAAGAATATTGTATTCGATATTCTCGGACTTCAAGCACATAAAGTAGACCCGACATATAGCACACATGAAATAATATCCACTTTGAGAAATGGGACCACACATATTCATTTAAAAAAAAAAACATTTATTTCATGCAGTGGGGTGTAGTCAGACACTTAGTTCCATGACTTAGTTAATAGCACATAAACATTTAAACTTATTTTTAGAAGAACAGCACTTAGGCAAAGCAATGCTAAACCTCAAAACAATTAAGCATCAGTTACTAGGGGCATTATGACATTTCCAGATGGTGTTTCTCTTGGCATTTCATTCACTTTTCGTTAGACTCCATTGTCTTACTTAAATCTTCCTAAAACAAATTTAATTATTTAGATATAAACCTTTCCAGTCGTACGTTAAATATAGCTGTAGGTAAAGCTAATTAGGGAAGCTCTTGTGTCTATATGTCTGATATACACTGCTTTAGATGAATCAGATGAGTGGTGACTCCTTAATTGTAAACTGAAAAGAAATGGAGTGCTGCCTTAATTAAAATAAAATACTGCAAATGCTGTTTTATCTGTGTTTGGAAATAGCTTCAAGTTCTGGTTTCCTGAGGAACTGGTCTTCAGTTTAAAATGACATTACCACCCCCATCTCCACGTGTTTCCTTCTACTGATAAACTGTATGTGCTGAGGAAATGTATTTCAGATAGCACATTGCTGAATAACATGGTTCAGCTTAATGAACTCCAGCACATTGGCATGGTTTTTACTTTATATAAACCCTAACAAACCACCATAAGCACATTTGTTGTAGTTTGGACTTTTTTCAGATATGAGGCATTAGACTAGATGCATCTGATATGGACTAATTTTAAGAAAAGCTAAGTATTTCAGCTTTAACATCTTTGTGGGCCATGCAACATTTCTCCATTTCAACCTATAATATCATATCATATCTTGAATTAAAGGTTTCTGACATTCCGCATATAAAATACATGTGTGTGTGTATATATGTGTGTGTGTGTGTGTGTGTGTGTGTGTGTGTGTGTGTGTGTGTGTGTGTGTGTGTGTGTGTGTGTGTGATTCTGTCTGTCTGTATTTCTGTGTAAGGGGTGAAGTCCTTAAGATTTTACTAAAATGGAATTCTGCACTAAATGCAAATTTGATTAAGTTATGAAACATCAGCATATTGCAGAAACAAATATAGCATACTAGGTTAAAGTTAATAAACTGAATGAGGTATATCATTCACAACTGGGTTTAATTCCCAGAATGTCTGTGGGAATATTGAACAACCATGACCAAATCATTTAGTTAGAAGAAAGCTCCAGACTTAACAGTCCAGACATGACATAAGTGGACCTTATGGAAACCATCCTGATCTGATGCAAGTGACTGAAATAGTCATGGGAAGGTTGAAGGTTCAGTAAGAAAGAAGCAGAGCAATCAGTGACCAGCATTCTTTCTCCTGGGGTCAGAAGGTTTGGCAAAATGGAATTTCACCTTATTTTAAAAATATTGCATGTGCTCAGATGTGAACATACCTGTTTACTGTTGTAGTGCTAATGGTATAATTCTCACATGGATATAATTAAATGATGATGGTAAGAAAGACTCATTTTCACCTCACAATGACTTACCCTACTTAAGTTGTAAATCTGTGGACTGATTTCACAAGGTGTGTTACTGGCTTCCCTCATTCCCTTGGACCTCAGTCAGAGAGAGAGAGAAAAACAAGTCAATCCAGATATTCTATAATGACCCCAGACTTCCACAGGTGTATTGAGGAGATAGGGTTCCACTCACAGTAAAGGAAAGTAAACATTATAAGGCTCAGAAAATCAGGGTAAAAGGATCAGTTGATATGTAGACCTCTCCTCCAAAACTTTGAAGAAATTGTCATGAGTCATCTTTAGAATAAGCAGTCTGCATCTGGACATTATGTTCAGTCTTATAATGTTACAAAAGTGTAAATAAATAAATAAGTAAAATTACCAATATGAGGCAGAGGGATGAGATGATATCACTATACAATCCATATGAAAAAGATACTAAACCCTATCCAGCTGCTTTTTTCCACTCATTCAATGTCCATCTTTTCCAGTTATTCCCAACCTCTCTTGTGCTTTATTCTACAGTCCATTCAGAAAGTATTTTCTATGGCTCTCCCTTTATCTGTACCTCTTTATTTAGGTCTGAACCTAGTCAACTTGTATTGCTAATTCTTGCCACCCATACTTTATCTTAAACTACTCTGATAGCAATGTTTGCTCATTATTTCAGATGTCTGCGAGGCTCTCTTCATTCTGTGATTACTCAATGCTTGTGATTTAGATCTGTTTTATTTTTTGGTGATTTTCTTCTCCTGGGCTATGTTTGCAAATGGTCTGTTGTGATCACTGTGCACTGTCACAGTAAATTAGCTAACTAAATAAATATTAATTCAGTAACACTAAGCTTACCACCAAATGATTATAAGAATCCCATTCATATCAACTCTCTCTCAGTAGCATTTTCTAAGCTCCAGGTCTGAAAAGGACCCTACAATAACAGTTGTATGCTTCCCATACACTTTTCATCTCTTTATAATTCTTCCTTAATGCCACTAAGGACAGTGTCAAGGACTTTGCAACAGTACAACATACGTACCTTTAGCAGTGATCTAAGCTAGAACACAGGCACTTCAGCTTATCATAATTCCATTCCTTAAAGACTACAGTGGGTGGAGAAGAGTATCAGGAGGGATTTGTGACAGGCGAGTACCAGTAAGAGTGAAAGGGAAGGTCTACAAGAGGGTAGTGAGACCAGCTATGTTATATGGGTTGGAGACAGTGGCATTGACAAAAAGGCAGGAGTCAGAGCTTGACATGGCAGAGTTGAAGATGTTAAGATTTCCACTGGGTGTGACGAGGATGGACAGGATTAGGAATAAGTATATTAGAGGGTCAGCCCAGGTTGGAAGGTTTGGAGACAAAGCCAGACAGGCAAGATTACGTTGGTTTGGACATGTGCTGAGGAGGGATGCAGAGTATATTGGGAAAAAGATGCTAAGGATGAAGCTACCAGATAACAGGAAAAGAGGAAGGCCTAAGATAATGTTTATGGATGTGGTGAGAGGGGACATGCAGGTGGTTGGTGTGACAGAGCAAGATGGAGAGGACAGGAAGAAATGGAAACAGATGATCCACTGTGGCGACCCCTAATGGGAGCAGCCTAAAGAAGAAGAAGAAAGACTACATATTCCTAAATATTCATCATTTGGAAACATCACAAAAATGCTCTAACTTTTAGCAGTTTATTCACCATCATTTCATTGTCTCATAAGAGGGTTGTGTGGAAAGTTTAATCAATGAATTCTCCATTGCATTGTATGCTATTTACTTCAGGCCATGAGAAATGTGAGAAAAATCCAATTAGGTGTCAACTTGCACTGAGGAACACCATGAACCTCAAAATATCAAAGGTAATTAATTGAAAGAACATCAGCAATGTATTCTTGGAATATAAAATAATGCTTCCTCTGAAAGCGAGTAAAATATATGGCTGAATGCACCTTGGCCAAATTCTGAATTCAGTAAAGCAGCTGAAAGATGGCTAGAAGATTAGAGTCAATGTGGAAGGTCCTTCTGCCAAAAGGTGAACACCAGACATCCATGGTGTTTGTAATGTCACATTAATTGTTGATATATAAGGTGTAATATCTATCCCAGTGCCTTGACTGTATCAGCAAAAACATAAGACAAGATTCCAGTGAGGCTCTGTAGGTGTTAGACACCTTATGAAGATAACTGAACCTAGCACATCTGTAATTTCATATAAAGTGCCTTATTTTTGGATATGGTACTAAGGGTATTCATATGCAGCCTAAGAGAACAGTGTCATGTGAAGTCTGGGATATAGCATTCACAGCCAATCTCTATTATGTATGTAAAGTTTCAGAAATGTCTGAGGGTTCTAATTTTGTTTTACTGTGCTTGAGAGTTCAATGCCTTAAACATATTTGCTTGTGTCATGCATTTACCATCATATGTATTAGTTACCCTAGGCAGCTTGGTGTCATTACATGTGTAGCTTCTTCCTAAAGCAATGCTACTTATGTGTAAGTATCTTCACTGCTTTAAAAGTATATGTTGCATAAAATGTTAATCTATTGTGCAGATGTTTTATTACTGGCCAGTAATTAGCTTTAATTCCACTGTGGTACATTTGTATCCTGTGTTTTGTTTGGGGTTGAAAAGGTTCTTTTGAACCAGTCCATATACAGAGTTAACAAATATGTAAATATAAAAATAGGAGATTTGGTTTTAGATTTGGTATAAAAGGAACCCAAGACTATCCCCGGGATTCATGAAGCTTGCACCAGGCACAGGTGTAGCGGAGGCGGAAAAATGCCAAATATGGCCGTCGAGCGATTCAGGTATGATCCAATACCACGTGCACTACCGGAGTATGACAGAACTGCGCAGCCCTCGGCATAGGTATGCTAATCACCCCATGCACAGTGTCGCACCATGCAAATGAAGGCAGATAGTGATTCATGAAATGGTGCAGGTGTAGCATAAGCCCACAGAAATGTAAACCAAAAACACGGTTTACATTTTCCAAAACAGAACATCGGAGCTTTGGAAGTGGACCAGACTCATGTATTACAAAGTTAACATATGCCAATGGCTAAATACACAGCCAATGGCATAAGAAAAGATGCACAACACCTAAAAAACAACATTTAATGTCATGTCCACAGTAACGCACAGTACAACCGCAGGGCATGTGTGCGCAAACTGGAACATAAAGAAAATGTATAAAAATGTCATAAAATCGCAATGTAATATAAATCAAGTTTACACCATAATACACAATGGTAGGCATGGAGCACCACAACCAAGGTGCAAGGGTTGCTAAGGGCCTGCGACAGTGTTTGGTGCGGTAACTATGAATTAGCAGTCAATGCCATGCAAATGAGGCAGATAATACTGAATCGCAAATGTCCCACCGGATGAAGGTTGAACCATATAATACAGCGCTATAATACCGAGGAGTGGCTCAGAGGAGATACATGACATCAGCAGAGGGGTATGCCACCGTAAGCAGCAAGCACATTGGAGCAATGAAAACTGTCCTGGCCATTGCTAAGCAAAGCTGCAGGACAGGGGTGGGGAGGAAGGTATAGTATCATTTAGTTGAGAGCACACATGGTGCCCAAAAGTGCATTTGTATGAGGATGAAAACGTGCCCGAAACCCAGTAAGCGGATGCACGTGACACGAACAATAGCACAAACAGGAAGGTCAGGGGAAGAAAAGAAGGAAATGCCGAAGTAGGGTAATTGGCGTACTAATGAGCAATCAACACCAATCAATTCACGGTGGCCAATCGACGGCAGCTGTCAAGTCTGCTTGCAGAAACCTGCAAAACAGGATAGGGGAGGCATCAGAATGCAAAGAAAGGAGGGGAGGCATTGGATTGGATAGATAGGATATCTATCATAGCAGAGCAAAGCAAACCGACAGTAGACCGGCAATAGCACACATTACGCAAGAGACACCAGGTCTAGGAAAGTACAAATGAAAGCAGGCTGCTGGATGCATGCCAGAAAATGGTAGGTGGAATGTGCAGAAATGTAAAGGGAAGGTCAAGAGGTAATCCATGGCAGCCAAATGTAATTCAACACCAAAGGCACCACAATAGTAGTTCCTGTAGTAAAACATAATATGATCCTGTGGAAACAGCTGCAGCAGGGACAAAATGGTGAAGGCCCTCATAGCCCACCGCAATTGCCAAGGCCATCACAGGCACAGAGGGATTCAGACCATGAACACACTGTGCCAGCCCCAGTAGGCAGATGGAGGTATGCCCAATATGCCTACGCCTTGGCAAAGAGGGAACGTATAGCACATACTCTGACAGTGTAGGTCCCTACGGACTGACACACCTCTCCACCTGCACACACAGTAAAATGGATGGCACACAAGCACGACCACCTGTAAATTGTAATGTATAGGTGGCCCACTGTGTGAATCCCACATAGGCAGCCCTCAAACATTGTACACACAACAGCTATAGGAACAAGGAATGTCAACACCTGAACAGTACATGCGCCTATCACCATATGGTGGTGCTGTGTGTATAGGTTCCCAGGTACAACGGTAGGTTCACGGCCGACTGTCAGAGGCCATACACCAAATGGGGCAAACAGTGTCCGCTGTTGCCACAACATCGAGAAACCAACTGTCTCGTAGAGGAGAAGAGGCAATCGTGGGAGCACATGTGTGTAAGCACTGTTCTGCACACACTCAGCACAGAGTCCCTGCTGCATTAATGAGGGGCTGCACATAATATAATCATGGATGTTGTGTCAAGGCATGGGGTGTACCCATGACAGGTATTCGCCACCCCAGCATGCTCCACCCACGGTCATTTGAAGGTGTAGCACAGTATCGTGTGTGGCTCACTGAGATATACATACCCAATGCCAGAGCACATCCAGTAAACATAATGTGGACATACCATTAACTGGACTCATCAATATGTAAACTAACTGAGTTACCCATGTGAGTGCAGTATGGAGTAACAGCCATAGTATACTCCACGTACAAAACAACAAAACACGTGTACAAATCCCAGATGGCCATATGTTAAATGCAGTGACCGTCGTGCATGTTCCCGGTCCCATGTCCTGTAAGGGATGTAACGTAATCCCGAAGGCACGAGTAATGCATGTCGGATGCAGGTCAGCAGATCATGTTTAGCACACATTACCAGGAATATGCATTGCCCACTGCTGGTAAGCGACGTTTAAATATGACTATATAGATATGTGCGAAACAGGGATAAGCTACACCGAATATCGCACAGATCACAGTCAGTGATGTCCAGAACAGGTGAAACCGGCATTATTCACCCCTGTACTAATAGTGCCTGCTCTGAAGGGTAAAATGAACACTGCCAGGTGTAGAACACACAATCATGCATAGAATCACGTAACACTATTGCTAGACAAGATGTACCTATGGTAGGGTTGCCACCTCTTCAAATGACCAATGTGGGACATACATCAGATGTCTGCAGGCCGACACATACACCCGGTCAGTATGAAATGCAGAACTTCACTGTTTTGCCTAGATAAAAGCTCATTCTTGTAATGTTTACTTACTTATTCTGTTTCTAGAACATATAGGTGGTTCAGATACAGAATAACTGTTTTATGCAACTATTACATAAACTACAGGAAATAAGTATGTTTTAAAATCTCAGGACATTTGCCATGTTCACAAATATTTTGCAGGACACAACTGCCCAAAGAGGGATTGTTCCTCACAGAGTGGGACAGCTGGTAACCCTAACCTATGGCAGGTGTGCAATGTGACAGGTACAGACACAAACGTGCGGAGTCCAGGAAACAGTATACACCAACAAGTACACAATGAAAGGTGTAGCTTGCCTGTCACTTTCCCCATCAGATATATATATATATATATATATATATATGTACACATATATACATATATATATTACAGATAGAAAGGGCGATAGAGTGATATATGTTGATATATACGGAGTCAGCGATATCTGCAAATATATATAGATAGGTCAACGACATTCATAATGCCTCGAAGGCACAAATAAATAGGATACCACCAACTATGGAATGTGTAACATACCGACATGCGTAACCACAAGGCTGAAAGACTGAAAGAACACAGTACCGGAACAGTACAACCGCGAGTAATAGTATGATGATATGAAGGGACATTTAGTTACCGCTGCCGGTGTTGCGGTCCACGTAGTTACTGTGTTCAGCTGTGTTTGTGAGTGCCGTAGTCTGTGTATGTGTGTGTTGAGGGTGCCGTGTGCTTCTCCGTGTGACTGTAATGTGTGTGTGTCCGCATCATGTGTCTGTTAGTGCCAACTCGGAGGTAGATCATTATGGTAGGTGTGGGTATAGCTAGCCATAGGCAAACGGTTACCACCTGTCCCACATTAGGAGGGACAGCCCCTCCCTGGGCAGGTGTGTCCTGACATAAAACATTACAAAGGGCAAATGTCCGGGATTGTAGGGCATTAATATGTCCCATATATAATGTAATAGTTGCATTAAATAGTTATGCCTGTATGTAAGAAACGTAAATGTTACATGCAATATGATAAGTAGCCAAAGTCCCACAATAGGTATGTATTGAGGATAAAGTATGTGCTAACCTGTGTACCGACCATGGCTATGTGTTGGCCTGTAAACACTGCTGTGCGTCCCGCAAAGTGTCCAACAATGGCCATATGAAAACGTGGCAACCCATGGCAAAGAGGTTCTGTTACCAACACAACTGCAATGACTGCAAATATCTGGGACAAAAATACACGGGATAGCTGTCAGTTAGACATATCCCTTTACATATTGCTGCAATTCCGGAGGTATGGAAATATCAACCTCACCTGCATACTATATAGAAACCAATTAACAATGGCCCAATGTACAATCCCGTAACATAAGTCTACTAACTGATAGCTCTTTAATTAGGGATGGAGCCCACACACATATATATGGAATATGTAGAAATGCAAGCCCCACAAACCTGTATATGCTAAGTACACCCACCGACATCCCCCACACTAGAAACTGTAGCAATACAGACTGCAATAACAGCACAAACATCCAGTTAGTCAATTACATCTGCAGAACCGTCAACATACCTTGTGAGAGATACAATTAAAGGCGCCATGCAAAATTGCAGCCGTTATATAATGGAACAAACGGCGATGTTACAGGTTTTGTTTGCAATAGTCCATTATCAGACGTGGGGATGACAGGAACACCCACATGTTGAACCACATACTCTAGCTATCACACACAATCCACGGGGGACATGAATCCAAAATATAATTGTCTCTATGCATAGCAGTTGCAATTACACATAACAAAACACAATACAGGCCATCTCCCCGAAGGCAGGGCAAATGGGCAACGCCCAAGTGGAGAATTAAATTATACCCCACTGTTGGCACGTAATTGGTGAGTGGAGTAGCTGTACAGCTGATATGCAAGTAATTAGTCACTCAGGAACACCAGTTGGCGGGAAGAAACCACATGTTACAGGTATCAACGTTTATAAGGATGACTTGCTACACATTCAAACCGTATACTCATACAATCTACCTGTTTAAGCAGTGTGAGAGAGATAGAGACAAAAGTCCGTAATGATAACAAGGTATGTAGAACACTTGATATGTAAGTTTATGTATAGCATGTTTTTTATTATTATTTACTGTATGTATAGCCTGGTTTGCATTAATTAAAAGTGTCCACAATGCATAAAGTGGGAAAAGGTATTTATGTAGTGATGTCTTGCTAAGCATACTAATGCATGTAGAAACTGTGCATCCAGCAGTGGGCCACAAGGTACACATCACACCACAAGGGATGTTACATGAGGGCTTTAAACAGAACATTTCCATACAACCCACCATCAGTGGTAGGGTAAGTCCAACAAGTACGTGCCATAGCAGGGGATAGTATATGTTGATATACTGTCACAGTAGGCATGTGTATGGGCATATAACGACAATGACATGTCTAAGGTGGTCCCGCTGTGCAAGTATGCTTTGCATTATGGGATACTATGTGAATTATGTATAATGTATAGTATTGTAGGTAGATATGTCAGATATTCTACACAGCATAACAGGCATATCATGCATACCAAAGGTATTGTCTATTGGCATGTACAATAACAGGATACATATGGCTTGTAGGCATGGGACATTGCAATAGCATGATAGCTAATCTAAATGGAAAGGCTACCAAGTAACCATGCACACAGGACATGTAATAGCTTCACAGGTTCATAGTGGGGTACTATGCAGTCTGGCAAGTCTATGTGTAAGCACAACTACAGTGTTCACACCAGTGGCACCTCTCTAGGGTAGTGTCCTGTGAACAGCAGAGCCATGTGTTACCTGCACCTCTGCACAGTACAGCCACTGCAGTGATCCCTGGCGTACATGTGTCTTCCAACCACCAAGGGAGGTATCACATGAACAGTGCTACTGAGTGTCCCTGCATGATGTACATAGGACTCATGTTCCAAAGCAAGGTGAGTGACCAGTTTGGGAATGTAACCCTCAAGCACATCCCACTCATTGTTGCGTGTGTGCACATATTCATGAACATGTTGCTCACAGTGGCTTTTGCTTATGTCGTGTATGTGGAGTATATACATTAATATTGTTGTGGACATGGGCCCTGTCTGTTCAGCAGAGGTCACCCCTAAGTATGTAGTATGCAAATGTGTACAGACGTGGTGTCCATAGTCCAGCCGCATACTTTAACTGTCGGAGCCCAATAAACGTCATGGCATGTTAATGGTGTGGTATGTAAAGCTGTAGCTGTTGTGTAAGGTACACCCTAAATGGGGTGGTGTACCCTTGAATGTGTGTAGATGTCTTGAGTTCAGAGGTACAATGGGTGCCTATGTACCAGCTACACACCCATTACAGATAAGTGTGGCCACGTAGAAGGATATCCACGTCACAGTGGCAATACGGTAACCACAGGAGTGGGTGCGACATACGTGTGTACTACAAACATGTACAATGTGACATGTATGTAGGAGACTACCACCTATGTGATAGTCAGTGGGTGAATGGTGTAATGCAAAGGTGATGTTCATGCACCTTGTGTCATGCAGCTTGAGGCCATGATATTCATATCAGGTATCCGTCACAGTGACACTCGTAGGGATGGAGTCAGTATCAGCTGGTGGATCAATCATGGCGCTTTGTATGCAGGGGTTTGTAAAGCTAGGCAGGGAAAGTCCCTCTATGCTAGCCTGTACCTCAGGGAAGCATATACTGAACATGAGGGGCCCAATGACTGAGGACTGTGGTATGGCAAATGTAACTGAAATGCAGTAGGTACTATGGTATGCTACCCTCATTGTGTGTGTCCTGTCTATGAGCCATGTTGCATAATATCCTGAGACATAGGGTACGATGTGCAGGTGGATGTGTATGTTGCCAATACCAGAATGGAGAACGGTGCTGAAAGGCAATGAGAGGACAATGTAGGATGTGTGGGCTCCCGTACCATCATCAACTACCCTGGTAACTGTATGAAAGGAGTCCACCAGGTGTAGGGGCCATGCTCTGGCCCTAACAAGTCCAACCCGGGTGGCATCAAAGGACCGGAGCCCAACAATGTCTCTGTGAATGACGTCCTTGATGATGTGCCCCATAGCCATGCAGAACAGTCCAGTCAGGTGTGTAGGACTATAGTCCCACTCGTGCATTATGATGCCACCTGTGTGGACTGTGATAAATGTTGTTGTGTGCCATTTAGGGGCCACAATGTCTGATACAAGGCTATTACTGAATATGGTGGCCTAGTGGGGAGACATGTCATTCAGAGGTTTGTGGACATCACAGCCTGGGACTTCGGAAGGCGACATGGGGCCAGTGTCCCAGGACATATAGAATGCAGGTTAGTACTGTGTAGGTGTGACCGCAGGGACACAGCAATGTTCCTGCATGGATTGTGGCCCTGTAGTGAATAAGAGGGTGTAATGTTAGCATTGAATAGGTTCATAGGTTCATAGGTTGGTACTAGGCTATCAGCCCTAGGGCCTATACAAGCCTAGCCATAACAATTCCCTGACTATTTCTTCCCACATTATTTACTTTCCTGGACCCCTGTCTAGCAGGGCGACTGACGTGATCCCTGGGGTGAATTTCCTTTCTCCCATCCAATCGTCAAGGTTCCTCTTGAAGAGGTCCAAAGAGGCACTCTGCTTGACATGTATGGGCAATCTATTCCAGAGTCTGGGGAGTCTCTGGGTCAGGAACCTATCCCTCCAGCATGTTTTGTTTATTGTGATGACAAGGTTTAGATCCCTGGAGCATGTAGCTCTGAGGGATTGGGATTTCTTTAAGTATAGCATGTCCAACAGCTCTGGGTTTGACATGGCCTTGTATGTTAAGCAGAGATCGCCTCTGAGTAGACGATATGCGACAGAGTATAGCTGGAGTTTTTTAGGGCGGTCAGCGTAGGGCATCTGCTTTAGGCCTGTGATTCTTTTAGTGAGGTATTTCTGAGGCCTTTCCAGCTGTTGCAGATGTCTTGAGAGGTACATACCAAATGGGGAGTTGTATCCATCTGCCAGCATGTTGCCAACATCACCTGGGTCTGTAATGTTCCTGAGTGACTGTTGTATGTGAGCGCAGATGTGGGTGTTGCCAATGACTACTGACATACCGCCATAATGCCTTGTGGTACACCCCGGAAAGTGTTGCAGTAATGTTTACGTAGCTAGTCTTGGAGTATGTGATGAGGGATCCCATGGCCCTACCGAGGCTGACCAGTGAGCTACCCCACCCATGGGATTGTACACCACTGTGCAACAGCCTCCACCTGTTGTTGTACATTATGTCCATGGAACTTGACCACCAGAGGTGGCGTCTGTTATCTGGTGTGTACCATCACGGCTCTGTGTGGACTAGCATGATCCATGCAGTCGTGTACATGCTAATGAAGTGCACTGGGGTATGTTTCAGCATTTGTAAGTGCATTGTCCATCTGCACAGGTGTCATGACGTTAACAACCACTGTCATAAGACGTCTGTAGTAGGTGTTGTAGTACTCATGTACTGTGTATGCCATGAAGGGTGTGGTGCCGGGATGTGGCTAACAAGGTTGATTAGCATATGTTTGGAATCCACCAATGAGGGGATAACCCCAGGTGTGGAACACCAGTCACATGTTGGTAGTGTTCATGTCAAGGTTAATGTTGGTCTTGGAGGTGGTGTGTATGGGTTGATCCAGCCGAGTGGAGGTTATGACTCATGGATGTGTCGGTACAAGAGTGGCTATCCCAGTTAAGTGTGGGGTAGTGTCAGTCACACATCAGTAGTAGCTGTCTGAGCCCTACTGTCCAGTACACCAACAAATGAGGTCTGGTAACCGTGGGGTATGTTGTTGAATCTGTAGCTTGTTACAATGTGTATAGTGGTTCCGGACACAGTTAGTTGCACGTGGAGCACCTCTGATGCATTGTGCTAAGTAACTTGCCAGGATGTGTGTACAACATAGTGGGATATGGGAACACCCAGCTGTGGGTGTGCCAGTCCAGGTATGTGCCTGAAAGGTATGGTCTGTCTATAACCTGTCATTGCAGGTGTGCTCTGCAGAGCCTAGAGGCAGGTCCAAGTCACTGCAGAGATATTAGAGTGGTGCATTATAAGGTGTGCCTTGCCTGCGTGCATCACAGAGGAAGATGCAAGCAATGTGTCACATGACCCCATGTCCTGCTTGCCAGTTCCCGTTCTGCCAGTGACTGTTATTGGAAACTGTGCAAGACAGGCAGTATAGAAGCAGCAAGAGCCTTACATGTGATCTGTACTCCCAGGACTGACAGGTGCAGGTCATCTATGCCAAAGCATTGTGTTTGACCAGGTCAGTCAAAGCGGACAGATACCAGATGCCTGTGGAATGACAGCAGAAGCATAGGCAACTGTTGAAGTGACACAGTCAGTCATTGTACAGTGGTATCAGGTCTGGATGAATGCATAATGCTCCCCAGGGCTAGGCCCACACCTTCAGGGCTACAACACTGGTGAGCTATTGCATGTTCCTGCACACGTAGTCTGTGAAGTGGCATCTCAGGGCAGTCACACTAACATGGAGAATGACAGTCACATCATACCTGGTGAGGTGTGGCTTGGGTGCATAGGTTATGTTGCAGAACCAGTTACCCGACAGCAAGATGTAAGCGACTATCGCCTTGTGTAGCCTGCTGTGTGGAGCTGCAGTGTGACCACCTACAGACTCACCTATGACTGGTGTGTTCTGTATGTTATAACACCCTATTGGCTGTATGTGATGGGCACACATGAGTCTGTGGGCTATAAGTTGGTGATGTTGTGTTCTGTGATGGGGGCTGCCTCTGGTGCCTACACAGAGTATGGAGAGGTACTGCACAAGTTGTCCTTGTATGTGTGGCCTGTGGTGGAGATCATGTGAGACTATGTGATGAGTGGGGTGTGTTGCGAATGTTACACATCCCTACATGACTGTCAGGTGCAGCCAAGGTTGGTGACAGCATTACCCCCAGCAAGGCTGCATAAGTGCATCCCCCACAGGCTGTAGTGTCGTATGTTGGGAGTTGAGCATTGAATGTGTACATGAGACAATTGCTCTATTGCCACATGTACGACATATCCATCATATAGACAGGCAATAGCACTGGTACGTGAGAGTTGGACATGCCTGTATATACAACCATGTCTCACAGGATATGTGTGTTACATGTGTACAACAGCTGTTGTACCATAAGCAAGCTGGAAATTTTAGGACAGCCAGTGTACCTGTGGGAAATGGTGTGGAATGGGTGCTATATTAATCAGTAGCTGATGACATGTTCAAGTTCTGAACAAGTGCCTAGCATGACCATACAATACAGATAGGGTGTTGGATAATATCAACCCACAAGTGGTGACGACAGTCATAATGGGTGGCACCGCACTATAACCCTGCTGAGTATGGTGTGCATGTCCATGAACCATTATCACTGTAGATGTTAGCAGTACAGATGTACAAGACAGTACGGATGTTTGATTACAAATACCTTTGTGTGTCACAGGAGTGTTCTACCAGTGGCCTGTTGACAGACTCACAACTACAAAAGGTGCCAGAGTGACATGTGCATATCACACCAGTGCCAGCTACAGTAGAACAGGGTTAATGTATTGTACTCCACCCTCATTGTAGTCCATACCACACAGACAAATGTTAGGCATCTGTGTATGCAAGGATGTGAATGGCCATGACCTATGAGGAATAGCTGTGTCAGTGTTGTGAACAACATACAGAATGGGCTGTGTGGGTGAGGTGTGTAACATATGTGCACATTCTGATGGATGATATCAGCATTGTCACTGCTAGGTGAACATCCCTGTAACCATTAACTACCACCTAGGCTGTGGTCAACATTATGGACACTGTGTAAGGGATGGTGCTGTGCAGTACACCTCCCTGCCTTGGTGACATCTCCAGGCCCCTTGGGTAGTCATACAGGGTACCCATGTCATGACAGGGTGCCATCCATGAGCATGGAGATCATTGGACAGGCATATACAGCACTGGGATGACCAATATTGGATCACATATCACCTTTAAGGGGTAACGGCCATGCATGGATGGGCGATATCAGCCTTCACAATCCTCACCTCCACTACGCAGCATGCTGTCTACCTTGCATAAATACATTTGCTACACCATGATGATGAACATGCTACATGTCCATATCCTGATCTGTAAGACATACATCATGGACAGTCACAGTCCTAATACTAGGATCGCCACATGCTGGACAGATCCCTGTGCCATACATGTGACATACTCCCGCCAAACCATGCAACCCTGTCCATCAAAGCTGCACATGTCATCCCAGTCATACATGGTGTGATGGCCGCATGGTAGATGTAGTATCAACTGTCCGGATCAGTAATGCCTCACTGATGCACCTCACGGTGGCATACTGGCTGTCTGTTATAGCTGGGAAACCTTGCCCATACATGCTATGGTTGATAACCATCCCTGTGAATAACGTCTGACTAGCCATTGTCCCATGTCTATCACATGTGCAACACAGGTGATCCGTGACAGGATGTTGAACAGCTGTACAGTGCTGTGTAGATGTCTATGGCAAAACACATTCATGTACAGGTGTCCATGCGTATGTGTGCATTGTCACTGCTCAAGTCCATTAAGGCTGTGTCTGTGTTAATATGTGACATATACACAGCATCAAGGTCAACAGCAGTACCGTGGACACATCCAGGCATGTGCAGATAGGTAAGAACACCAGTGCAGGCAAATAGACATGCCCACATCAAGACAGCATTCACATGAAGTATGAACACTGTAATGAGGTGACACACATATATGGTGATGATATCCAATGCATAACGGGTGTTACATGAGTGTGACACAAACACGTCAGTCGTGTCAGTGTCATGATGATTTGCAAAGATTACTGTGCAGATGTACTAGATGTCATAGAAATGTATGTGCAGCAGTATCTCTGTACATCTCCGAAACTGTGACCTGTCACCATCATTATGTCTTACAGATAATGCCTCGTACACGCCTTCCAGCGTACAGCCGCCAGGAGGATGATGTCCTCATCCCATACCTCCATGAGAACTATGTGGTGTTGTTCAGCCATGTGCCACAGCATGCCCAGCAGTGGGACGACCTGTGGCAGGATCTACGCAGGAGGGTGAACTATGTGGGTGGCCATAACCACACCTACCAGCAGGTGCACAGACACTGCATGGACTTGATACGACATGCAAAACAGCGTGCCACTGCAATCACCAGGGAACAAGGTGGAACAGGTGGTGGGCCACCAACCCAGCCCCCACTCACGCACACCGAGGAGCTACTGGCCAGTCTTGGGACACCCTCAGAACAGCATCCACACACACTAGCTGCAATCGTGGAGGTGGGTGTCTCCCAACCAATGAGCCTGGAGTTGCCTGGTAAGTCAGTACTGCACATATGGTTATTATATCCCATTTAGTTGCATGTGTCACTGTACATTATGTAAAGTAACAACATATGCAAGGTATGTGGACACACATGCTGCATACTACAGTATGCTACCCTGTGTATGCACGCATGTGCATACTATATGCTATTATACAGGCGAATGTGTTAACATGCACAGTGGACCCTGTGGCTGTCAGACAGTCAGGGATAATGTTCATACTGCTGTGTCACCCCTATACAGGTACCTCTGGTGTGCCGCACAGACATGAGTCCGTTGCAGGTGAGACTGTCCTCAGTATCAGGCATATTAAAGCATAGATCTATTTGCCATGTGGCCAGTTAACAGTTGCACACTTGATGTTTGTTCCAGTCACGATATACAGGTCGCATTACCCATCATTCACACAGGCCACCCATGTGCAATATATACAAACGAAATGATACACTGACTTGAAACCACAGTAGTTGTCATTGCTACATGTGTGGTCAGCTGTGCATACAACAGTGGAGGTGTTCTACAATGGAGGCATATGTAGTATGCAGTGGAACAACATGTGTGGTACACAAACAGTACCACACAGTGAGCTGTGATATGGGCAGCCCACAGGTGTCACCATTTTGTTATATGCCCCTGCATTGGGTGCACACATTGTGATGTGCCATCTGACATGTCCCAGACACGTAGTGTTCTGGCTGCAATATTGTCACACTATCCCATGACCCATACCCCACATACCAAACATACAACCCATTGTCTGCATAGCCCTGTGGATGGTGACATATCTGACATCTATGGGTGTATGTCATATGGGACAACACAGACATGTGAGATGGCCATCACACACATTTGGTCAACACATGTGCACATATGGCCATGGGGGATGGCCAGAGACACGTAGCCACACAGTAGATGTGATGTGTACACACCCTGTTGCACATTGTCCACACATGGTCCAATTATAGCCTTAGTTGACTGATTATACAGTTGATGTGGTACACTTGACATCCTAAAAGCCTGTGTACAGCTAGTGGAGGTGTCACTGATGTCTACCATATAAGATCTGTTGAACATCACAACTGTGTCATAGCATGACAGTAGTCACCTGTACAGCTTCCACAGACATTGACACCACATCAGGCCACAGATACTGTACATTTCCCTTGCTGCTGTAGGACATCACCGTTAGCTGTGCACCTCGTGTGTGTGGTACATCAATGTCATGTGGGAAATGGTGAATTGACATGTCCACTATGTGTGGACATGGTTGCCAGGCAGCTAAGACCCTGTAGTTGTTGTGCAGGGGTGTCATCTGTAGGTCCTCCACTGACCTGTCACTTGACACAGCATGGTTTGATGTGTATAAACCTCAGCATCGTGGGTCACAATCCACAGTTATGTCATGGGTATGCATGCAGTTATGGCTATGCAATGTATACATAGTATGCATTGTACAGCAATATAGATGCCTCATGATGCCATGCAATGGCAAAGTGTCTGTACTTCACACTGTATAGCAATGTAGACGGCTCACACTACACTTCCATGCTCATGCACATTTGCTAAACATGCATTCTATCTGTAGGGCATACTGACAACACCACAATGTGATGCCAATTACGATGCTGTACATGTGTCAGGACACCATTGTGTCAGACATGTATGCATGTTAATGCACACATCAGCAGATTACATGTCAAGGTCATGTCAACCATGTGTACTGTTATCCTGTTCTGGTCCACATGGTGTATCACGGGGATGCATGCATACTACCATGATTGTGTGAACTGCATGGCTACTGATATGACACCTGCTTGCTGTAGTGTGCACCCCAGGGAGGTATGCTTACTAATACTATTAATGTCTGAGCTGCATGCCCTCTGCTGTATCACAGGCATGCTGCATGCCATCTGTCAAATCACATGCATTGTGTGTGTGTGTGTGTGTGTGTGTGTGTGTGTGTGTGTGTGTGTGTGTGTGTGTGTCTGTGTGTCTATTGTAAATTAGAGTAATTCTTTGCATTCACAGGTGATGTAGGTGCGTTACCCTCCTGCGGTCCATCTGATGTTAGTGTCCCCACAGATACTAGCAGTGATGAACATATGCATGAGGTACAGGCAGGGTTGTCAGGGGCTGAATCTGTGCCAATGGTTGCCATCCCAGCTATGTCCCCTCTTCCGCACACAGTTCTGCTGCCAACACATACCGCATCACCAGTGGCCATAGAGGAAGGACAGTCAGCGTCTGTTAGCGTGGAACAGGAATGTGTGGTGGCTACAGAAGGTGTGTCTACACGCCATGGTGTCAGTGTAATGACTGCAGATGTGCCTCACAGGCATGTGGCCGGTGCTACTCGTAGGAGGACCTCTGGCAGACATGCACCTGCAGGACAGAGCGCAGCAGCTGGTATCACCAGATGCATGTTCCAGACTGTAATGGCGGCACAGGCACATGCTGAATGGCAGAACAGAGAAGGGCAGAGGCTGCAGAGGGCTGCTATCCATACCCTAAATGACAACATCCAGGCATTGGCAAATGCTCAACAGCAGATTGCTGATGTTCTGGACAGGCGATTGGGTGACATGGTCGGAATCCTTGACCGTGGCATGGCAATCTGCGGGCGTGAGCTGTCTGTGCTGGAACATCTGGTAGGAGTGAGGCGTAGGCCGCGTGGATGTAGGCCAGCTACACCACCTAGTGAAGGTCAACTTGAGCGTGCCACCTCACATGCCCGCTCCCATAGTGCTGGAAGCAGTAGCAGTGCAGCTGGTGCTGCGCTGTCCACACCAGGACACAGCAGGCCATGTGGACATGGCCCTGGACATTGCCAGTGGGGACACGGGTCCAGTGGGCATGTGTCATTGGACAGTAGCCAAGCTGTACCTCCATCTGGTAGTGCCTGTGCAACCCCTGGCAGGCACAGGTCACGTGGCCATGGCCGGACACAGTGAGCTGTACAACCTGGTCTGTACAATCTGGAGCTGTCAATAATACCACGTGTAGGTGCCTCACAAAAGGCAATAACACATGATGGAACCCTGTCGGTGCATGTGTAGTCTGCACAGTTGCTGTAGACCTATGTACAGTGCACTGGTCATGAGTCACACGGTGTTTTGTTAATGTATGGCTGTGTATTGCTGGTCCAATGACATGGTGATGTCGGAGGGCTACATTGTAGATTGTGGTGTGTACCTCTGTGATATGCACCTGAGACATATGTGATAGCTCCTGAGTGTGTACTGGTCAATATATGTGAGTGGCCTTCATGTACGTGGGGACAGTAATACCATACTGTGCCCTTCCGTGTTTAGAATCCGTGTGCATGCAAGATGGCCCTTTGCAACTGCTAAGTGTGTGAGCATGCCCAGTACACCATTGTGTAGATGGACACACAGTACATTCCAAACTGCGCCCTTCCGTGTTTAGAATCCATGTGCATGCATGCAAGACGGCCCTTTGCAACTGCTAAGTGTGTGACCATGCCCAGTACGCTGTTGTGTAGATGGACACACAGTACATTCCAAACTGCGCCCTTCCGTGTTTAGAATCCATGTGCATGCATGCAAGACGGCCCTTTGCAACTGCTAAGTGTGTGAGCATGCCCAGTACGCCGTTGTGTAGATGGACACACAGTACATTCTAAACTGCGCCCTTCCGTGTTTAGAATCCATGTGCATGCATGCAAGACGGCCCTTTGCAACTGCTAAGTGTGTGAGCATGCCCAGTACGCCGTTGTGTAGATGGACACACAGTACATTCCAAACTGCGCACTTCCATGTTTAGAATCGGTGTGCATGCAAGACGGCCCTTTGCAACTGCTAAGTGTGTGAGCATGCCCAGTACGCCGTTGTGTAGATGGACACACAGTACATTCCAAACTGCGCCCTTCCGTGTTTAGAATCCATGTGCATGCATGCAAGACGGCCCTTTGCAACTGCTAAGTGTGTGAGCATGCCCAGTACGCCATTGTGTAGATGGACACACAGTACATTCCAAACTGCGCACTTCCATGTTTAGAATCGGTGTGCATGCAAGACAGCCCTTTGCAACTGCTAAGTGTGTGAGCATGCCCAGTACGCCGTTGTGTAGATGGACACACAGTACTTTCCAAACAGACGTGTGATACTAAGCGTGTGGGCATGGCCATTGACATCCTGCATAGCGATGGTGGTCATCCAGGCAACAGGTGTCCATTTTCAATGTCACGATGGATGCCTACATTGAACACACTGGTTGCTGTCTTGAAGGGTGTACTGTCTTTGCCCATCCCGTATCTATGTAGTGTTGTTGTAGTGCTCCATAGATATTTGGTTGCCCAGATCACACCACTGCCATGTGTTTGTCTACGTCTACCTTGGGACAGTAATATGCTTTTTGACTGCTCACTCTCTATACATTCCCTATCGGCATCCTTGCCTTTGCGGATGATGTCACCCACCTAGAAGTATGCCTCTGGGAGTGTTGTGTTCAGTAATCTCAGTAGCGCGTTCTGTAAATGCATCATGCTGTAGTGTGTTAGGGTAGTTAGGTGTATATATATAAACCAACAAAGCGGCACTGAGTAAAGAGCCTTCCACCAGTGTACAAAATCCAATAGTCCAAGAACAGAAGAGGCTCAACACGACCAATTAAAGTTGATAAAAACCTTTAATGCTGCAGCAAGTAAGCGCTTTCATGTTTCAAGAACGCTTCATCAGACTTAAATAACTGCCATAAAATCTAACCATTTAAATACTATGCAAAAACCATATTCAACCAATCAGGAATGTGAATCAGTTAATATAAAACTAAATCAATTATTCATTAAAAAGGCACTTATAAATGCTTCTCAGTAAAATTATTACAACACATATAAAATATTATGTAAAAAGCACATTATTAAATAATAAGTAAACATCACACTTATATTTTCTATATTATATTAACTCAATGTACATATGAGCGTGCTGCCAAAAAAGGCTTGAGTGTCACACGTTCATTCAAACCATGCCCTTTATATCCTTGTAACCTTAGAATCCATTTGTTTTCCTTTTCTTCAGTGTAATTCCTAATGTTATCTAGCCTATTGGTTTTCCTTATTAATTCTAATACTGTGAAACTAAATTTATGTAATGTACCTTGCTGTAAAATGTGATTGGCTAAGGCATTAGATTCATTTTCTTTGTGTATTGCATATGCATGTTCTCTGATGCGTTCCCTCTATCTTTTGTTTGTCAAGCCCACATAAAAGCATGGACAAGTCTGACACACAGCAATGTATATAATATCCCTCGATTTACAATCAGCATAAAAATTCATATGGCAGATCTTCCCAGTGTCAGGATGTGTAAAGATGTTATTACCAGATATAAAAGTACATTGGTTACAACCATTGCATGGAAAAGTTCCTATTCTCACAGAATCAATAGGCTTAAAGCCCTCACTCTCATAACATAATAACCTTTTAAGTGACTTCATGTTCTTATGTGAAAAACTAGGTCTATCACCCACTATCTCTGTTATTTTATCATCTACTGTTAAAATATTCCAATTCCTCCTGATTACTTCTTTTATCTTCGTGTCAAGATTGCAATAGGGAATAAATAATCTCTTAAAGCTTTGCATGTGCCTATTGTTACTTTTCGAATCATGATCTCTTTTCTGTCTGTGTAAATATGGTTTCCCTCTACTGTCTCTATTCGATTCAACAGACACAAGAGCTTCAATGTGTTATATCCTCTTGTTTTAAAATTCTCCATTAAACCATGTTGTGTCTTATTAAAAGTTTCCTCATCAGTGGTAAGTCGAGAGACTCTCATACTCTGTCCTGTAACTATATTAGAAAAGACATGTTTAGGATGCATGCTGGTGCGGTGTAGCATATTATTTCTCCAGCATGACTTCCTATACATCTCTGAGTGTACATCACCCTCACTTTCCATATTTGTACATCCAAGAACTCCATGTCAGAAATAGAGCTTTTACATTCAAAACTTAAAAAAGTTGTTGTTCTATTTATATAATGGACAAATTCATTAAGCTCTGTTTCAGTGCCTGTCCACACCAAAAAAAACGTCATCTACAAAACGTTTATAGTATCTTATATTCCTATAAAAATACTCATTTCTTAATATATAAGTGTTCTCCCAATATGCCAACACTAGGTTGGCATAGGAATTTGCACAAGGGGTGCCCGTAGCCACCCCTTTCGTTTGTAGATAATAGTTCGCCTTGTACAGAAACGCATTGTTATTTAATATTAAATCAAGAAGTTTTAGAACCCTAAAGATCAAGTGCCTGGGTACATCTTTTTCAATCAAAAACAACCTCGAGTACTCCATTCCAATCCCATTAGGAATGGATGTAAATAACGAAACCACATCTAGGGTTACCGATAACTCTTTATCCATAACATTCCTAGTTTCTAATGTAGCTAAACAGTCACCATAGCTTTCAAGAAAATCCTTTGTATCTCTTAATATTGTATTTGTGTAATTTACAATGGGTCTCAATTGTTTTTCCACGTAAATAGAGGCTGGTTCTAATATCCAGCCCCTACCTGAGACTATGGGTCTCATAGGGGGGTTGTCCAAAACTTTATGTATTTTCAGTAGCCCCCTAAGTATGGGTATAGTGGGTTGTTCTACTAATAAAAACTTATACAAATCCCCATCAATTGTACCACAAAGCAGCATGTCATATAACTCAGCATGTACATTTCTTATCAATTCATTTAAAGTCAAATCGTTCAAGGTACCATAAGGTTCAGTATCACTTAACATTAAATTCATACTTTTGTCATACATTAGTGCATCTAGTATAATAATTGCACCCCCTTTATCCGCTTGTCTAATAACTATTTCTGAGTTGTTCTGTAAATTCTTTATACTCAAAAACTCATCATAACTTAAGTTATAAAACTGTGGTTTATTATTACTTTTATATAGCTCAAACAGATCTCTTTCACATGCCTTCTCAAAAGCATCTAAAATAGGGTGACCTACTGGCATAAAGGTGGATGGTTTTGCAAAAGCATTCCTTTTACCTTCTGCATTATTACCAAACATTAAGTTAAGGCCAATTTGTCTCATAAACATTTTTAAATCAACTATAATGTCTGTCACATCAGCAGTTTTTGATGGAATGAATGACAGGCCACGATTTAACAATGACCTTTCTTGTTTGCTTAATATATAGTTAGAAATATTTATCACTAAATCTTCATTGTGGATTTCAGTACCTTTTTCTGGAATTCGTACTTCTCTTCGGTCATCTTTCGCTTCCTTGATGCACCTTGTGGAGACCGATTCGTTTGCGACAGCTTCCGTATGGGTAACAGAAAAGAAAAAGAACTCCTTCCAACAGATAAGTTGATTTCTGGACCAGCCAACTTGCTCCTAGCTCCTAAATCCTTAAACGCATGGCCACTAGTACCTGGCGCTTCTGCTATAGCAGGCATTGTAGCGTTGATACAAACTGGAATGCCATTTTCAGCTAGACCATGTGTATCTACATCTTCTTGTACCACTCTACGTTCTGATGTCATGGTCATGGGTGTGTCTTCAGTTCCCAGATTTATAGAGTTCGTTTTTAAAGCGATAGTATCAGTATTATCATTCCTCTGGCTAAAAGCAGTCTTAGTAACTTTCGCATAATTGTTGGTATTATTTTTATTGTCGATTTTCGGCCAAGAAAACACCTGGCCTTTTTGAAAATCGATTAGATCTCTCTCTAATTTTTTCTTCTTACCAAGTAGTAATTTATTGCCTAATAATGTGATTCTGGAGGAAACATCAGCAGAGAGCCGTTCTTTTTCAGCTACACTTACTAATTTCATTAGTTCATTCTCTATAGACACTATTTCTTGTTTATAGGATGACTCAATTTCCTTGTACTGCTCAATCAACAGTCTAATATAGGCAAAGCTTGTCTCCAGATTCAGCTTTTGCCACTTAGTGAGTAGATCAGGGTATACAGTACCAAAGGTGGGCATTTTGAGTATTCTTAGTCCTCTAGATATTACCTTAAAGGACAAACACTCCTCCATATGTTGCCTCTGCCATTGGATACTCCTCAGTTTTTGTAGGATATTTTCTAACTTGCGAGTTTGCTGGATTATTTCTATACTCTTGCATGTATCAATGTCATTTGAATCAGCACACATTAATTCATTCTCAGTATATTTCAGCAATGGATTATCCATCTCCATAGCTCCTTGAAAGGCACTAGTACAATTAGTACCTTTAAAATTAAGTGAGTTTCTTGTATCTGCCATGCCTCAGAGCCACAAAGACAAAACAAGTCAATATATAAACCAACAAAGCGGCACTGAGTAAAGAGCCTTCCACCAGTGTACAAAATCCAATAGTCCAAGAACAGAAGAGGCTCAACACGACCAATTAAAGTTGATAAAAACCTTTAATGCTGCAGCAAGTAAGCGCTTTCACGTTTCAAGAATGCTTCATCAGACTTAAATAACTGCCATAGAAACTAACCATTTAAATACTATGCAAAAACCATATTCAACCAATCAGGAATGTGAATTAATTAATATAAAACTAAATCAATTATTCATTAAAAAGGCACTTATAAATGCTTCTCAGTAAAATTATTACAACACATATAAAATATTATGTAAAAAGCACATTATTAAATAATAAGTAAAGTGTGTGTGTGTGTGTGTGTGTGTGTGTGTGTGTGTGTGTGTGTGTGTGTGTGTGTGTGTGTGTGTGTGTTTGCGCACATGCTCCCATCCGCCTGGGGACTCAGTCTTGCTTTTAGACGCCGCACACCACAACAGTTTGCTACCGACGTCTTTGCCTTTGCGGATGATGTCACCCACCTAGAAGTATGCCTCTGGGAGTGCTGTGTTCAGTAATCTCGGTAGCTCGTTCTGTAAATGTGTCATACTGTAGTGTGTTAGGGTAGTTAGGTGTATGTTCAACTCCCAGCCCTGCCAAGTGTGTGAGTGTGTGTGTGTGTGTGTGTGTGTGTGTGTGTGTGTGTGTGTGTGTGTGTGTGTGTGTGTGTGTGTGTGTGTGTATGTGTGTGTGTTTCCAGCTGCATGACAACAGTACATTGCTTTGACAGTATTCACTCTCCATAACATCCGTGCGGCGTCTTTGCCTTTGATGCTGCTGTCTGCAGGCTAGACGTGTGCCTGTGTGAATCATGTGATCCACTGATCACGGTAGCACGTTTTGTAACTGCATAATGCTGTCGTGTGGTACAGTGCTTACGTTTATGTTCTGCTCCCAACCCTGCCACGTGTGTGTGTGTGTGTGTGTGTGTGTGTGTGTGTGTGTGTGTGTGTGTGTGTGTGTGTGTGTGTGTGTGTGTGTATATGTATCTATCTACATATATATATATATATATATATATATATATATATATAGAGAGAGAGAGAGAGATATGTATGTATATAGCTATATATATATATATATATATATATATATATATATATATATATATATATATATTTTTATATTGTATATAGATATGTATGTTGGGATTATCACTCTTGACTGTGCTGCATTGTCTGTATGTGAACACCTTGGATGTATGTACATCTGCTATGGCTTTGTGATAGTGCACATACTGTGTGCTGTAGTGATCGTGGGTTATACATGTGTAGTGACCGGTTATTGTGTTGCTGGGTATTACACGGGCATTGGAAACAATGTTAGTGCAGCACCTTTGAGTGGTCGTATGCAGATCTCGGAAACAGTCAGCGGTGGTTATTACATTGGAGTGTGAGTATGGCTCATATCCATCTGTAGTAACTGTCAAGTCTATGCACCCCAGGTTAACATTACAGACGCACATTTATCCACAGGTTGTGGTACAGATCCCAGGACTGTATGTGTAGACATTGACAGGTGCAGGACTGGGTTGTGTTGGATGCATGGAGGTGTGTCCATGACCAGTAATGGGGATCTCTACAGCCTGGCAGGTATGGTCTGTGACTGTCCCACAACCTCCTGTATATGGCTGGCACATGCTGTACCTCTGTATATGCAGACACACACACTTACCACAAACAGCTATGGCTATCACATACACACACCCATTGCACCACCATTGGGCCATGCAATAACCGTTGTCCCTCACACACACACACACACACCTACGTGTACATTGGATGGCTCTATGATAGCTCTGGACATGTTAACACCACACCCTGTGAATATGATATCACCTGTGCCACCATCTGTGATGTGTAACACTGATGCAGGATCTGACTAACCTGGTGCTGCTGCACACAGTGGCTTTATTCCACTGTATTGATGTTAGCATGCTGTTAACACACAGTGTGTTACTTCCAGGTGCACTTCAGCAGGCATGATGCATTGCAGCTATGACCATCACTGTAGCATAGTTTACAGCACTGTTACCTCTGATGATGTAGTCTCCATCCATGTGCCATTTCACTGATGTGTGTAGTATTGCAGCATGTGTGTCTGTGTGTGCAGTACGTGTGTGATGTATGCAGTACACATGTATACCTGCTTACAAATGCATACACGACATTACACGGGCTTCACCATTTGTACACTAGCTTACTCGTTCTTCCACACGCACACACACATACTTACTCGGGCTTACTGGCGCGCACGGGAGCAGACACACTGTGGGCAGGTTTGCAGGTCACATCGGTGGTATCTATGGCATATGCCGTCAATCTCCTGATGTTCCCTGGGATAGCTCATGACACGCCTCTTCCACTGAGTACTGACAGCACACATGTGACACTGCTCCGGTGAGGTTACAGTGTTTTGTACATACACACTCCTGTTGTCACCTATCTTCTACTCTAATAGTCCCCTTAACCTACACTACACTGTAGAGGCTTGGCCCATATGGCATGACATGTTTTGATTCACTATCCTCAGCCTCACTTGCCTCACATTGCCTACAAATGCTTCGTTAAATCTCTGACAGAGAGCTTCCACACGTAGGTACCAGTACGCAGTAGCCATATTGTCTCCGGCTTGCAATTCATCTGCATGGCGTACTAACATCTAACTAAACCTACATTTTGTATGTATATTATCCATATGTCTTCTGTTGAAGCGCAGCGCGTTCTCATGGCGCTGCGCTACGCTTCCACACCAGGGATCGGGGGAGGACAACTACTGGTTCATTGATATCCAATGGACAAAGCCGCCACTGGCCTTGGACTTGGACATTGGCATGCTTCTTTGACTGTATTCATACTGTATTTTCAGCTGTCATTGCTCCGTTTAGCAACATGCAAAACGTTAGTCGCATAAAATCCGGGTACATTTCTGCACATAACTCTGCTCTTGCACGGACAGCTTACTGTTTCATGTATCACGTAGTTATGTAGGGTTACCACCTGTCCCACTTTGCGAGGGACAGTCCCTCTTTGGGCAGTTGTGTCCTGCAAAATATTGTGAGAAAATGGAAAATGTCCTGAGATTTTAGGACAAAAGTATTTTCTATATTGTATGTAATAGTTGCATAAAACAGTTTTTCTGTATTTGAAACACCTAAATGTTATACGAAACAGAATAAGGAACAAAAATGCTACAAGAATAAACTTTTATTCAGGCAAACAACTGAAGTTCTGTCCTTTGTACTGGCCATGGGTATGTTTTGCCCTGCAAAATCTGATGTTTGTAGCACAAATGTCCCACTTTGGCCATTTGGAAAGGTGGCAACCCTATAATTACATCATTGGCATAGCTTACACATACAAATGGGGTATGTTGCAAATCCCAACATTGTCCGTGCAATGTTCGTTTTACGGGTGGACTTGCACGCCCCTGCGGGTGTTTGCTGAATAGCCTGGCAGTCATCTTTCCTTGCTGTACTCTCACTCAATCCATAAACGCCAAAGGCGTCGTGTATCATGGCCTAGGCTTTGCTGTGTGCTATGTCTTTTTGTGGTGTATGCATGGCTGTGGGTATGTCCCACTGTCATCATTGGTAAAGGTGACACCCTATAGGTACTTCCTGTAGACTGCTGTGTCATTTAACATGTCAGCACATACCTGCGGATGAACTTCCTACTGCAGCGCTTTTCATACCTTCTGCGTTATCTTGTGGTCGATAATGCTGTTTCCTCAGACATGTATCTGTTTCTGATCATACCTATCAACCTCCTAGTGCAAAACATCTGTACAAAGCCTAACATGATGGGGGGACAGATAGGGGCAGATTCTACATATTGCTCTTACAAATGTAGATAGTTGGCAGTATTATAAGTTTTGCATTAGTATGCCCTTTCTGAGGGATCTGGGGTCTTAAACACATATGTTTATCATTATTTAATGACGTCAGTTCTCAGGTATTTGTCAGACAGGTACACATACCTCTCAACCTCCGACAGCAGGAAATCTGGATAAAGCCATCACTAAAAGTGGGGCAAAAGCCCAAAAGCAGGGCCAATTTTTAAACATTGCTCTTACAAACTTAAAAAGTTGATAGAATAACAGGTTTTGCATTAGCGTGAATTTTCTGAAGGGTATGAAGTCTGAAACTCAAATGTCTCTCATTATTTTCTAACTTCAGTCTTTCATGATTTGCACTAATTTGCCAGACAACCACAATTTTATGAAAAATGTACCAAATATGTGAGGCAAAAATCTGGGCATTCTGCAAAAATCTGTACAGTTGAGAGGTATGCAGGTACAGATTGTGAGAGGAACACACCACACATATGATGCATACATCTGCACATTCGTACAGTTGCGAGGTATGTTTCTGATACTGGACATCAATTTCCTTATGCCAATACACACAATACATGGCGCCATCACAGGCCAGTTACCATTACATTCCTATTGCAGGACACACCCACCCACTGGGTTATATTCCTCACACAGGCCAACAGGTGCTTATCCACACTAATTATTCCATCATGTACCTTATGTGTACGCCGGTATTTGCGTTTTCCATCAGTGACAGAGCTCACGTACTAGTATGGGGGACTGGACACTGTATCGGTGAGACTGCATGACACCCTGAGGGACACATGTCTTTTGAGTCTATTGACCTTCCACATTGACTTTCACAGGCCATACGTTGTAATTCACATTTGTGGACAAACATGCTTATGACTTGTACATGTTTTGTCATTTGTCCTGACGTCTTTCTTCTCACCTGTCCACCTAGTATCGCTAGTTCTGTACATTTCATTAAGACGGGTTACCTTCATACCTCTCACCTGTACACATTATGGGTATATGCCCTGGGGTTTGACCTATGATTCTGTTACATTTGTCATGATAATGTGCCTTTCTGGTAGATTGCTGGCAAGCCATGATGGACTGTGCGGTTAGGTAATCATGACTGACATTTCTATTTCATGATTACTAACTCTCATAACATTCGTATTCCTGACTACGCAATTATTCTATCAACGGTCTGACTTTGTCTGAGGTATATTTAATATAGTCCGTATTTGTCTGTCATGTACTATGCCTTAGTCCAGCTGTCTTATTCTGACATTCTGGCTGGTATGGTTACCATCTTGGTCGTACACGTGTCCATCCATGATAATCGCCTACATGACACTGATATAGGTCCCTACGTCTTCCCGCAATGGTTTACACAATATCCAGTAGATGGGTTGCACCTTTTTGGAGAATGTAGGCGTGTGCTGTACCCACATAGGTATATTGATCACTCCCATGGGGCATACCTAATAGATCTGTGCCAACCAACACCTTGGCCCAATTCTGCATACCCATGATTCCCATACCTGACACAGCTCCACAGTACCCATTAGACATGTTTAATGTGAGCGATAATAAAGTATGAGGACACTTCCGAGCACTCCCCACTCTGCGGATATCAGCTCGTACGTCATACATTCAATCGACCCATGTGTTATTACCCTTGCACCTGCTACTGTTGCATGTACACCTATATCATAGTTGCAGGTGTGACTTCTTTTGCATCAGTGATGGTTGGCACTTCGTATAGGATCAATTTTTGGGGTCCTGCAAAGGACACCTATATTCATGTTTAACGTGTAGAACTTGCAGGCCCTGTCACACTGGTACTTTCCGGGCAATGGTTTGGAAACCATCAGTGTATTCTCCTTTCATGCATGTCTGTCTGTCTATCCATATTAGCTATACCGTGACCTATTTATGTACATGTGTTATATGTACAGGGACATATGTTTGTTGTGTATATATCTATTCATGTATCGTGTGTGTATAAATTTCTATATGTACATATATACATATGTCTGTACATTCCTCATCTCGTAATTTGCTTTGGATTATGTCTGTGGATATATGTGTATATATATCTCCATATCATACCTTTCAACTGTACAGATTTCCGCTGCATGTACAGCTGTTTGTCTCTTATCTTTGGTCCATTTTTCATAACCTTGTGTCTATCTGGCAAGTTAGTGGCATATCATTAAAGACTGACGTTGGTAAATAATGACAAAAATTTCAGGTTACGACTTCATACCCTTCAGAGAATCCATGCTAGTGACACACCTGTTATTCTATCCACTTTCAATGTTTGTTAGGGCAATATCTGGGGATTGTCCCTATTTGTACCAGTTGTTTTCATGGCTTTATCCAGTTTCGTACTTTAGGGGTTTAACAGGTATGAGCCATGTACATAGAACGTGGGGAAAACACCATTCGTTTTCTATTCTGCGAGCAGATTACACACGCGCAGGTGCACTTGCATATCCTTATTGTGGGTTACATGTGTTTCATAGATGATTGTGCTTCCGTGAACTTTCATAATTCTGACCATAACAGTTACATATCTGTATTCCAGTTTACGGACTACTGCGAAACACACATTCACCTTTACATATTTAAATGTGTGTACTGCACGAACGCTTTCATTACACTTTTAAGTTATATGTGCAGTGGTTGTAGGTCAACCGGGACTGCATTCACATTGGCCAGATACCGAGACCACTATTCTATTGGTGTTCTCCCTCATTGATATGCATACCCATAGTACTTAGCTACATCAACATATGCCTCACCGCTTCACCTACGACACAGGCATCTATTCGCCTGCTGGGAAGAAGGCGGTACTACATATTACACATTCCCTATTGCCTACTGCTGTGGACTCCGGCTGCATTGTTAATCACTCCGAGGATATGCAGAACACCAAGGCATATAGTCCAGCCACATACAGGTCTTTGATTGTCAGGGTGTTCATGTAGTGATCTGGGTTTAGGCTTGTCCACCTGGTGAACAGAACTTCCCTGGCCGAGGTCAAATGTCAGACGAAGCATATGGACAGGCATTATCTCCCTATTTTGAAGTTTTACCTGTGTTTATAGACACAGGTGTTTGGGCACCTGTCAGCAGCTTATTCTGTTGAGGTTACATATTATGGGTGGAGTTGTTATAGTCCATACTCCACGGTGAGGGGTGTTCCCATTCACATTTGACTGTTACCTGTATACAGTCATACGGGGATTATTATTTTTGGACATGAAGTGACTACAGGTATGCAGTTGTACATTACACAAGTGTGAAGGGCTGTTCCTGTAAATATGTACGGACCATACCTCTCAACCTGTTAGAGCACCGAACCTGCGCAAAACCTACATGATGGGGGGGACAATTAGGGACACATTTTAACGATTGCTCTTACAAGCTTAGAACGTTGATAGAATGCTAGGTTTTGCATTAGCATGACTTTTCTGCAGGTTGTGAAGTCTTATACTCAGGATATTTCTCATTATTTAGTGACGTCAATCCTCAGCTATTTACCACACTAATGCAGATTGTCGGAAGCACACACCAACACTATGGGGTGAACCTGTGGTCATTCTTAGGGTTGCCACCTTTTCAACTGCCCAAAGTGGGACATGTTCTGTAGAGATGTCAGATTTTCCAGGACAAAACATACCTACAGCCATGCATAGTACTGAACTTTAACCTTTTTTGTACATATAATAGCTTATTCTAGTAACATTTGAACTGCTTATGCTACTTCACATAACATATTGAGGATTCATATATAAAATAACTGTTTTATGTGACTATTAAAGTAAATTAGGAAATAAACTCTCAGGACATTTGCTATGTCTTGATTTTTTTCACAGGACACAACTGCCTACAGAGGGATTGTTACTCGCAAAGTGGGACAGGTGGTGACCCTAGTCATTCTGCGAATATCCGGACAGTTGAGTGGTATGGCATGGACCTCTGTAATACGCTGTTGTGTTCTGGCATGGCAGTAGCTCAGCATTAAACACTGCAGTCGGTACGTGCTGACAGACAGTTGGGTTTCAGACTTCATACTCCAGACATTAATGCCAATGTGCAAACTGTTATTCTATCAAATTCTATGTTTCTAAGAGATATGTTTACAGATTGTCCCTGATTTTGGACCTTTGTCTCACTTATATTCACGGCTCTGTCCAGATATCTTGCTCACACAGGTTGACAGGTATGGTCAGTCTCGACTGCACACAGTCAGTGTCCCTCACACTTGATCAGGGTTGACTTGTTTACATAGTGTCTTCATGCCGTTTTCCACTTTGCAAATGTGCGCATTATATTCTCCCTCCTATTTGTGTCTGGACACGTGCATCATGGGAAGGTATTTTATCCTGGGTGGTAGGTTATGCATGCCCACTTAGGGCTGGACAGTGTCATGGACCTCCACTGTGCATTCTGACTTGTGTCCAGATATCTACGGAATTGGACATCATGTCGTCATACCCATTCTACTATTTACACAAGTTGGTCATTCCGTGAGGGATATCCCAAAAATTGGTCAAAACCAAAACAAGTTAGATAACGAAGATTTTTGTGGCTGCACGAAAATGTGCAGGGGGTTTACCTGCAGGGGATACATGGTTTGCAATCCTGACACTGCCTAGGGTGACAATACCTACTACATATGCATAGGGGTCACTGTGTGTAGCTGTTTCTGCAGCAAACCAGTGGACCAAGTACGGCTGGATTTGGTGGATGTTCTGGTATGGTGGCAGGTTGTGTGTTGTGGAGGGTATGCTGGGTAGGCTATTATGCATCCAGGTGTGTTGCGTTTGTTATGGCCAGTTCCATCAGGACCCATCTGCGGGTATGTGACGGTGCCGTATCTATACATTTGTCTCACATATTTCCATATTCATATGTTTGTGGGATTGTGTTCTACACTATGGCCTGTCTGCTTGTCTTGCAGCTGTTTCTACATGAGGTTGTGTTTCTTTCCTCTTCACCCGCTGCCCCCTCATACACCTCCAGTTCACCTTTTCTGCATACGACACAAGTAACGCCTTTGAGGAATTTAACATTAAACACACACCCCACACACACGAATTACTCACACCCCATAGAGCACTACTTTGGTTGTTGGCCCATGACATGGCCAGAGTTACACATTGACTACCCTACATGTGTCTGGTACCTTTATGGTTGTGTGGACTACCCTGCCATGTTTGCTTTCCACATGCTATACCTCACACACATAGGTACATGCCCTTACTTCACTTTCATTACTTGGTTGGTGTATCCGGGTACTACCCGTTCGACTGTGTCACATACACGTTTGGATTATACAGCTGACTTCCGGAGTTTGCCAGCCTGTTCTACTCATTGGTAGGATGGCACCTTTTCCTATGTCCAAGCTATTCCTTACACATGTCCAACCATTGTGGACATTGCCTCCCCACAGTCAACGGTTGTGTTTCCACCTTTTCAATTGGCCACAGTGTGACATGGGGTTACCACCTGTCCCACTTTGCAAGGGAAAGTCCCTCTTTGGGCAGTTGTGTCCTGACATGTAATTGTCAACATGGCAAATGTCCTGAGATTTTAGGACAAACATATTTCTGATATTTTATGTGATAGTTGCATTAAACAGTTAATTCTGTATCTGAAATACCTGACTGTTATGAGAAACAGAATAAGCAACTAAAATTCTACAGCAATACACTTTTCTGTAGGCAAAACAGTTATGTTCTGTCCTTTGTACTGGCCGTGGGTATGTGTCGGCCTGTACAGTCTGATGTCTGTACCAAACATGTCCCACTTTGGCCATTTGTAAGGATGGCAACCCTACTGTGACAGTTGCGGTGAACACAGCATATTTTACAAGCCGACACATACCCATGGTCATTTCGGCAGATAGAACTTACAATTCTTGCCTATATCTAAGCTTATTCTTGTAGCATTTCGGTATCTTATTCTGTTTGTTATGACATTTATGTATTATACATCCAGTGAAATATGTTTAATGCAACTGTTGCATGACGTCTACGGAGGAATTATGTCCTATATTCTCTGGACATTTGCCAGTTTTACATGTTTGTGTCAGGACACATCTGCCCACAAAGGGACTGTTGCTCACAAAGTGGAACAGGTGGTAATCTTGGTCGATGGTACGGATCATACTGTTCCTTTCAGCTTACATGTGTCCGTGTTGTTATGGCTCGTTTATATGCTCCTTCTGTTTCGTTTACATGTGTATGCTATTTCCTATCACATTTGGTATGTGAAATACGGACATACCTTTTGTATGTGACTATTACATAGCTTGTGGGATATGATTCAGACATACGCTCACTACCAATATCTACATTTCTCCTCGTGTATTTTGTTATGGACACATCTGCACAGCTATGTTCCCTCCCTCAAATTATGGGTCGGCTGGTGACCCTCTCCGTTGGACTGGACGTACCTACTGGCGGTGCGCTAACATCTGATATGTTTCACTTCCACATGGTATAGCTATCTACACTATGTTGGACTACAGGCACACGTTTTTCCTGTCATTTGTTCATGGGTAGGGACCCGTTATTCCCTACCGTGCATTTGTGTTTGAGTCTTCATTTTCTGTTCGCAGGGACTCTGCTTTGCATACGTTTCGGTCTCCACGGACACTGATAGGTACGATTACTATTGCTGGCAGAATATAATATTCAGCAGTTTAGGTTGCTGCTTGGAAGCCGACATTGACACACCTCCCTGCGCAACTTCGATACGCCCCTTGCACTCGTGCACGTTTCCTATGCACGTGGCTGTGGCGGCTGCGCGTCTTCATTAATATGCATATGGCATGACTACTCCACATCTACGCTGCACGGCCGGCGCAAGCCTTACGCCGGCCTTGCACTGAGCTTCATGAATCCAGGGGTATATTTTGTCTTTTTTGTTTTGTGCACTTATGAAGCATCCTAAAAATGTATCAGAGATGTTACTTAAAAGAGCCCAAAAACAGAGTTATAAGGAAGCACCATACCCATTACTTTCAACTCTTCAGTTTTTTTGCATCATGTTTTTGGACTGTCCATTATAAAATTTGTGGTTTTCTAGCAAATCCCTGGTGATTTAAGTCAATAAATAATTACAGAGATTTGAGTTTCAGACTTCATATTCTTCAGAGAATGTATGCTAAAGCAAAACCTATTATTCTAACAATTTTCTAAGTTTGCAAGAGCAATATTTAAAATCTGTCCCTATTTTTGAGCCTTTGTACCCCCATTAGTTTTGGCTTTGTCCAAATATCTTGTGATAAGAGGTTGAGTGACCTGAAATACACAATGACAACCCCGAGTCCATATATTAATGCTAAGGACCATGTTTCTGATCTCTGATGTTCACAGTTTTGAATCTGAGTCGCATCCATGCTGTCAGTCTATGAGGAAATAGCCTTTTCTTAAGCTGATGGTGTGTGACCAATAGTAAGAATATCTGACGCAACAGTCTGGTCATGATTATTGAATTGCAGTACTTAGAACTCAGTCTATGGAGAGAAGAGAAACACTTTTTCTATATATATTTTTTTGCCCTACTGCCACTGAACTGTGGGTTCTTAGCTCACTCCTTTAGTCCTGTTTTATCTTCCTCCATTTATTTAGTATTACAGGTGCTGGCAGAAATTCATGCACAAAGTATAAATCATATTACTGCAAGTGGCAGCCTTTTTTGGTTTTGTGCATTAATTGGTTTTCCTATCACCCAGCGCAAGAAATGCAGTTAATGCTGTCTGTCTTCGGTGAGTTTTTACTCATCTGTGGGTTTCTACTCATCTATGAGCATTGATTGATCTTAACTGTAATTGAGCCCTATTTTTAAAAGCAGTGGGTGTACATGAAT
Organism: Protopterus annectens; assembly: GCF_019279795.1. Taxonomy (NCBI): domain Eukaryota; kingdom Metazoa; phylum Chordata; order Ceratodontiformes; family Protopteridae; genus Protopterus; species Protopterus annectens. Next base: position 1,531,339,237 of record NC_056741.1, on the reverse strand, counting down.
ACATTTTTTTTCTAAAACTTAGATCTTTCATGATAAATGAAGCAGAAGAATGTCTCACTGGAAAAGGCTGTACCTCACAGCTCTGTTTTCCTTGGCTCATTTCTGACTTTTGCTCCAAGTCTCTTCAGATTCTGCATGTTCTCTCCATATTATGTGTAATAGGTTTTCACTGAGGTTGTCTGGCTAATCCAGAAATTATCTATTTAGCCATGACTGCAAGAAAGCAAAGGTAAATGCAAAATAAATAGATGATTTATTTAAAAGGGTTAATAGAGATCAGTTGCTTATCCATGTAAGCTTTCAAATAAATAAGTAAACACACAAATAAAGATGTGTATTTGCCCTTTTAACATACAATTTTGAATTCTGTATTTACTGCTAGCTAGATTCACATAATATGGTATTATATATGTTTTTTCAATTTGTTTGTGCTCAAATCATTAAATTCTGTTAGGTATTATTGGAGTATTTCTGAATCAGCTTGAAAAATGGGTACAAAGCTTGTTTTTAAATCACTTGTATATTAACGTTCCATATCTACTATACTATTTTTTTTAATCATTAATGGAAATACTGAAAAGCAATGACCATAAATAGCAGTGATATAGTATGGTGTACCGCATTGACATCAGCGTTTATCTCTTTAAATTATTGCTTTCACCTGTTCACTGTTTTATTGTTACAATGGGTTCTGGATTACTAGTATGCAGAATACTGTTGAATACCTGTATTATGTACAAGTTCTTAGCATCTGATTATAAGTTTGAGAGGTGGCTTTTGTCCAGCAAAGACCTTTGGAAACCTTACTGCATTCCATTTGTTAACCACTGGATGTACTTGAAGGCAGAATTTGGGAATAAAATCATTGTAGAAATATGGGATATTATGAAGATTAAACTAAGGAGCTTCAGAACTACATCCACCAAGTCCAGAAAATCTAGTCTTCAAATAAAGATATCCTACACCAGAGCTTAGGATGGAAAATAAATGTAAGATTTATTAGAGGTGTTTTTGTTTTTTTTTTTTTACCTCACTCTCATTTACTAAAACAAAGTTGAACTTATCAAATAAATGAACCATTTTGCCTCCTTTCACATGGGACATTACTATTAGTTTTCTGAACTGGTTAAATTGCTTGAAAAGAGATTGATTAATAGGTCTGATGAAAGCCTGTTTGGATCGTTTTCAGATTTTAAAATTTCCACATGAAAATCCAACTTTTGGGCTGATTAATAGCATGAAGGCAGGTAATCAAGGGAGCCCGCAGGAATTTTTGCAGGGGGGTGCAAACCCAGAACCCCACCCACACAGGCCCACCCCCTCCGCCCACACAGCCTCCCCCACCCATGCAGCCCCCCACCCCACCCACTCAGCCATTCCAGTGTCCTATTACTCGGATATTTCTCCCCATTTGTCATAGACACTGTTCAAATCTCTCAGTGTGCATACTGTTTTATGCTTTACTTCTACAATGATTACAGATATTTGGATTTCATTTACAACTTTTATTTCAAATTTTATAGCACAAACACTGATAGACATTTACTAAACCTAAACAAAGCAATAGTCTTACAATGAAAACAGACAGCATTAAAACGTCTCTACCTTTAAAACCCACATTAACTGAAACAGCATTGAAACTCACATTCAAAGAAAATGCATCTGGTCAGTGGTGGGGTATGTTTATCTTTGGGCTGTTTTCAAATCATAGGCTCCCTGCACACATTTTTAAAACCACACAAAAGTTATTTGATTCACCTTCCTGACTATATTAATTATACTATATAATAATTGAATTATATCCCTTGTATAATACAGCACCACTTGTTAGAGTGTGTTTCAAATTTATAGTTCTGAACATTTTTCCTTTAAGCAATGAAACAAATCATATGGACCAATAATGACAACCTGTCCAATTCAGAACATTTCAACCATAAAGGGCCACTCAAACGTCTGTCATACACTCCACCAATATCAATCAATATGCAAAATCTCTGCAGAAGTAAAGGTCATCTGAATAATTCCACATTAAAGAGATCTGAAACCAATGAAGAGGTTGTTGCTAGAAAACAACTTTATATTTCAGTGTTTCATTTACAAATTCAGTGCCTGTTGCCCTTGAAGAATAAATTGCCTATATTACATTAAAAGACATGGTAAGCTGATATATTGCAATAGGGAATGGGTGGCAAGCTATAAAACAGGTTTATAGTCATTAGGTGTCTCATCCAAAGGAGAACATACTAAGGATTGCACTTCTTAGAGTGTGTTTTAAAATGTATATTTTTTAACATTTTTCCAGTAAGCAGTGAAATAAAACATATGAACCAGTAATGGCAAACTGCCCAGTTCAGAACATTTCAACCATAAAAGGCTACACAAACTTCTGTCATTACAATCCACCAATATTGGTCAGTATGCATAATCTCTTCAGAAGTAAGTCATCTAAATAATTCCACATTAAAAAGATCTCAAACTAATGAAGAGATTGTTGCTATAAAACAACTTCTATTTCAGTGTTTCATCTACAAATTCAGTGCCTGTTGCCCTTGAAGAATAAATTGCCTATATTACATTAAAAGAAATGGTAACCTGGTGTATTACAATAGGGAATGGGTGACAGTCTGAAAAAAAAGTTCAAAGTTACTAGGCGTCTCATCCAAAGGAGGGGATACTAAGGACTGCAGTGCCCCATCCCTTTAAAATACAAATTTACATGCTGTGGGAGTAGAAGCTAAAGCCCTCTGTATCAAGACACAAGTATGCAACCTGCTGTTCTACTAACATTGCTTTAAAATTCTATACCACAATAGTGATAACATTTGCCAAACAAAACAGTTGCACATTTTAAACAGACTTAGCATGAGCAGCAGTAAACTTCTCTTCCCTTGAAGCTCACAATTCCTTGAAAATGCACTTGAAAATAAATTCCACCAGCTAACTGTAGGTCATTTCACTCTCCCTCACACACACACACACACACACACACACACACACACACACACACACACACGCACGCACGCACGCACACACACACACACACACACACACACACACACACACACACACACACACACAGCAGTGCAAAGCCTCTGTGTGGCATTGTTTTTTTGCAACTGAAACATGATGGGAAAACACTGACCCATTGAAACCTGGCTCACCTGAATTCTGTGCAATTGTCTGATAGTAGGAAGAATCCAATAGATAACACTTGGGTTATTTTATAGACAAGGGTTAGTGTTTTCTTTTTCACCTCTCCGTTGCTATAAAGTAGTGCAATGCAGAGGATATATACAGTACATCATGTAGCTGTAGGTACTTTGAAATAAACATGCATACCAGTGAGACACACGTATATAATTAAATTTACCATAGCACTCACTGGTGAAAATCAGTAAATTAATACAATCTGCAAGACAGAGACAGAAATAATATTGAGTTTTTTAAAAAAAACTATAATTTTAATACAACTGTTAGGATATATGTACATTACTTGTCAACTCCTTCAGATATAATTTTGTACTGTGATTCCAAAAGATAAAAGCATTAACTTTTTCTGTAATAGCATCAACAACCACTCAAAAAAACACACACAAAGAAAAATGTATTTAGAAATAAGATGATTATCCAGCAGCATATCATAATCATAGCATTCTCTTTCATTTATTCTCTTATTCTCTCTTTTATATCCGCTCTCACTCTCCTCCTTATTCTCCTCCTCGCTCGAATCCTCTCTACCTCTGCCATTCATTCTCTGTCTTGTATGCTGTCCCTCTCTCGTTCATTCTTGTACCCTCTATTCCTTTTATCCCCTCTCTCCCATTCTTATTCATTCTCTCTTCTTCTCTCATTCATTGTCTTCCTCTCTGTCTCTCATATCCTCTCCCTCTCATTCATTTTCTCACTCTCCCGCCCTCTCTCATTCATTCTCACCTTATCTCCGGTATCCTTTCTCTCTCTCTCTCTCTCTCTCTAAATCATTCTCTGTCTCTCCTGTATCCTCTCCTTCCCTCATTCATTCATGTATCCCTTTTCTCCCTCTCTCTTTTATTTTGTCCCTCTTTCTCTCTCTTCTTCTCTCATTCATTTACTCACAAACAAAAAGTTACAAGCACTCGCAACACTAAAATAATCCAGCAACAATTTCCAGCAGAATAAATAATCTTAGGGTCCTTTAAGCAGAAGACTAAATGGTCAGCTAAAACAAATAAAATATAGCAAGAACTGTAAAAACAGCTCTGACCAGCAAAATAGTATAGTTTGGTAGCCTAAGGCAATCAACAGAAGTTCAAACAACGAAGGGGACAGCTCTGCATTTGCAACTTTTTCAAAGAACCAACTAATTAAAACAGAAAACTAATGTCCAACTATTGCAGCACACCCCATTCCATTGCTATTTACTTTGGAAACTGAAAATGGCAGTGTTCTTTTCTTTGCTGGCTGAACTCGCCCAATTTACAGAAAAACAAACTGATCACTGAGAGCACTACTACAATGATACCCAAAGCAAAAGCATTACTTGAAGTAAGCTGAAGGACTTAACATGCACCTGAAGCCATAATCTAAGAAGATGCTTGACAATAGGCAGAATGACTGCAAACTCCTTCAAGAAAGTACATATGTCAGGAAACAGAAAAGTGTTAAAACAGTGCCTAAGGCAGAAATGGCATCCAATCGCTTACCTGAAGAAAAAAAAAGCTGTTTGCGTGCTAAGCAGAAGAAAAGAAGAATTAAACCGGGAACATCTTCATACGATCTGACAAACCAGTGTGGATCTCTAACAGCGATCCGTGCATCCATTCCCCACCACCAAAAACACAGAAAAACACCTTTCAACATTTCAAATGTAAATATTAAAAATAAAAAATAAAAATACTGCTTCAATCGTTCCCCATTTTTTAAATGCAACTGTAGAACATTTATTGTTGCCTGATTCCCAGCTTCCTGATAGCTTGCTTGATTACCCTGAAAAGTTCAACCAAAAAAACTTGAGCGGTGCCCACCCTTCCCTGCTTAAGGAGCCAGAGATGGCAGAAATCTGACAGTAACTTGGTTTGACACTGACACAGCTACATACTAAAAGACACTAGGGCCTAGGTGGGAAGCTACTGACACTTGTCTCAAGTGCGCCATTTTCACATTTGGCACCAAGCTTAAAGTTGATATTGATTAAAAAAAATACCAGGAGTTTCATTCTTGTGTGACTGTGATCAAGTTAACGTACCTTAAATGCTGTAAACACCACCACCTCATGAATCCAATAATGTGAGCTAAAAGACGTCTTTCTGGTCACAAAAATCTTTCCTTCAATTTCCGTACTACCACTGTTAATCTGGATAACTCTCCTCAACTGTCAACGGTCAGAAATGGAAATGCAGTCTGAGGAGGAACTGAGGCTCATCATGTGATTGCAACCTCCAATACCATCTCCAGGCTCCAAACCAATGAACGATGCAGCTTTCACAAAAAAAAAAAAGAGTAAGTTGAAGTCGAAAAATATACAGGTTTGCCAGTACATTTTTCGATTTCAACAAATCATCACAGATAAAGTAAGAAAATCCAGGGGGTGCAAGTACACCCCCTTGCACCTGCCTGCGGATGCCCTTGCAGGTAATAGTATGAGTTTGGACTCCTAGAAGTAAGATCAAGTGATAGTTCTGATATTGAGTAGTATGGATTGGCTGTGAATATATTTCATTTTAAAGGTTCATTTGCAAAGCCAATTGTCTGCTAATTGCTAGACGATGGACAGGTAACTTTATTTCCTGGATGTTAAAATAAAAAGCCTAGGAAAATTCTGAGGTGGTATTTTATAAACACAAAAGATTTCTATATTGTTGCTGGCCCCTATAAAAAAGAGTTTTATTTTTGTTACTTAGGTTCTGAATTTCTTTCTTAATTTTTAATTTTATAATTTTTAGGTATCTGTCTGCTATTATTTTGGAATTTAATGTTTGCCAGTCAGATCTAAAGAGAAATAAACAACAAAAAAGTGTTCATGCCCTGTATTCAATATGGATTTGGATTTAGCAAATATAGCATTTGCCAGTACTGAAACCATAATTGATGAGTGGTAGTTCCCATCTACAAGCCCTGTTGTACATGTTAGGGTCAAATGTGAACATGGATTTTGGTTGGACTGCCACCGTACAGATGATGTCTGATGCCACATAGGGGTCTGCATATGCCACATGAAAATAAAGGAATTCTAGACGAGGGTCAATTAATGTAGCTTTTTGTGCTTTGTTCTGCTTACTGAAATTTTGTGTTGTAACTGTACTGTAGTTTCTGTTATGCTTAATGTGTGGGCATTAAATGCTTGTTACAGTAATACATTCTTAATAAGTTTGGTGCAACTAGTAGAATGTGCTCTTAGTTTACCCTGTAGGTGCTGGTTCAGTCCACCCAAATTTGTGTTGCCTTTCTCTTCTCCTAGGTCACCTTATAAAGTGAGTCTGGTCAAAAGTGAGCTTTATCTGATGAACAGCAAATGTATCTTCTGTTTCTACATGTCCTTGATTGTTAACCATTGGCTATCTCAACCAATTACACTGTCTTAATAGTAAACTGTAAAGATTACAGAAAGAAATAAGAAATGAGTGTCTACCTACCAACAGTCTCGTGCTCATTTTCAATAAAAAAGACTAAACATATATCTGCTGTTTAAAGGCACAGCGCTTTATTTATTGAAGCATTGAAAGGCACAAGTCCCTGTGTTAGAATATTTAAGATACCTTTCTATGAATGTTTCAGTGCAGTGATTGGGTATTATCTCGCAGCATAGCCAAGTCTTAATGAATTTTCAATTTGTCTGAGCTACTGAGCTGTTTACTAGAGAAACATATGCATGACTTCTACAGCATCCTCTTGGTTGCTTGGCAACAAGACGGCATGTTTTGTAAATAACACTAGTGTTATGGTTTCAAGTCTAGCTGGTGATTTTTTTTTTAATTTTTTTTTTTTTTTTGATACAGGAACCTGACCAAACAATTCAGGTCACCAGAGTAACTAAACAATTTACACATACTAAAAACAATCTACTGGACAAAGTACAATGCAGAATCAGAAATTACCAGGTGCTTCATTGCTACAAAATGCTACTGGATAATGTCAGATCTGTGTGTTTGCTCTGTATTCACATTTCAGTACATTTTTATAGCTGCTAATATGTATAATTCCACAATAATAATCTATTGTAAGAATAGATTATTGGCATATGAAGTTACTTTTTCCATTTTTAAAAGAACAAGTCCAATGTCCTATTCATTTTTATTTGACTTTTTTTCCTTTATGATTTTTAAATGAACTGCCCAATGGAAATATTAAATCTTGGACTGAGAATCTAAATATTGCTGGCTAATAAGAATGCAATATTATCTTATGTTTTTATACTGGAGCTGAATCATTTTTTGTGTAGATTCCATCCTGCATATTCTGTTTTTTATTGTGTGGAATTCATAGTAACATAGAAACATTGATTTGCAAAATGAGGACCTTAAGATGCCTAGCTATATACACATTTATGAAGACTGAAAAAGTCTGTGCTTCTCTTTTTAAGCAATCAGTAATGCTTACCTCCCAAAATAAATAGGGCTATATGTGACAATCTTCTTCTTCTTCTTTCGGCTTTATCCCGGTTAGGGGTCGCCACAGCGGATCACCTGTCCGCACATTGAATGGCAGTGGAGTTTTACGGTGTCGAGTTGCCAGCCCGGCGCCCAACCTTCCACAGAAGGCACACTCACACGCACACCTAGGGCCAATTTAGAGTGTCCAATCCACCTGCAGCATGTCTTTGGGATGTGGGAGGAAACCGGAGCACCCGGAGGAAACCCACGTGACCACAGGGAGGACATGCAGACTCCGCACAGAAGGCACCCCAGCCGAGGATCGAACCGGAGAACCTCTTGCTGTGAGGCGGCAATGCTAACCACTGCACCACCGTGGCCGCCAGGGCTATATGTGACAATCCTGGTTTAAATTTCTGTTTGCCCATCCACTCATCAAGACTAGCTGTAAAAATAGTCAAAGTTGTATCTTGTTTTACCTGTAGAGGTAACTTGTTCCATAAGTTGGGAATATGTTGACTTAGGAACATATCTCTCCAGTGAGACCTGCTGATTTTTTGGTGTATATTTAGGTAACTTGTACAGGTGTGTTTTTTTTTTTTTTTAGTGCCATGGGCTTTCTAAAGAAAGAGAAGATCAAATAGGACTCATCCATTCATGGCTCCATATGCAAGACACAGGTCATCCACAGATCAGCCTTTAGGCTACTGATTATAATGAGTGCTGGGCTAATCTAGCTGGATAGTTGAAAGAGTTAAGGCCCTTAATTTTTTGTAGGTTGTCTTTGAACCCTTTCTAGTTGAGAAATATGCTTCGATTTATATGTATCAAAGGGGATATTGTATTCAATGATGGGTCTAATAAATGAAGAGTACAGTAGCAGGATGACTTCTCTGGATCTTGAAGAGAGTCCTTCAGAAACTAACTGAGCCAGACAGAAGGATTTTCTGCCTATTGTAGAAACATAATGACCAAATGAGAGAGAATTATCCACATAAGTACCCAGGTCTCTTATGACCATGTCTGTCTGAAGAGGACTGCCATTTAAAATAAGAACATGGGTTAGAAACAGCTTATTTACTGATCACTACTTTGCTGCACTTTGTTTGCATTTAACTCAACCATTTTCAGTACAGCAGATATACGCATGTTCCTGCTTTTTTGAAACTTAGTGTCAGCGGATAAGTGGATAACAGTGTCCATCTTCCAGTCATCAGCCAATGTGACCAAGCACATTTCTGGGATACTGGGCATTATGTCCACTGACCTAGCAATGATCCATGTAGTACTCCACCAGTTACATTTTTATGTTCAGAGAGGGTACCAGCAACATTCCCATCCTGAGATCTATGATATGCCAGTTTGAAATTTTGCAAATAACATTGAGGTTTACATTAAATTTGTCTAATTTTTTAATAATACGAGCATAGGCGATAGTGTTAAAAGTCTTGACCAGACGAAGATGAGCAGTGTGCACTGAGTGACCACTGTCCACAGCCTCTGTAACCGTTTCAAAAAACTTACTAGGCTAAGGAGTGAAGGGCCTATTTTTCACAAAAAACAAACTGATTGGGATCTAGATCAGTTAAGTTACCTTTGTCTATCTAAATGAGTTCTGCTATGATGCATTATATGGCTTTGCATATAAGACTGATGAGGCTAATGTGGCTATAAGTGCCTGTTCGTGTGGGGGGGGCACCCTTGTATAGTCACACTTGCTGTTCCCCAGGCATAAGGCACATAGGGAGTGCAGTCTGCAAAAAAATGATTGTTCTTTTTTTTCTTGATAAGCTGCTGATTGACAAATGGTGTTGGATCAGGTTAGAGAATATGCCCCTACTATTTGTGTAATATCAGTGTTAGTATACATAATTAGCAGGGATTGTGGTGTACAGGTGAGGGCTTATCCCCTTGTAAAAAATGTATATATATTTTGCAATTTTTTTTAGATTTTGCAGAGTAGTAGAAAGTAAGATGGGAAATGAGTAGTTTGGATTCAAATCAGGATGCAGCACAACTGACCTGATGTTTGCAGTGAGACAGACACTTGAGAAGAAGCTAGAGATGAGGAAAGAGTTTAACTGGGCATCCCTAGACTTGGAGAAAGTGTATAACAAGGTCCCAAGAAATCTCATTTGGGCAATCCTGTGGTAGTTTGAAGTCCAAGAATATTGGTAGAATTAGTGCAGGCAATGTACAAGGACCCAATGACTTAAGTACGAACAATGTTCGGTCTCACAGAGGGGTTCTCAGTGGAAGAAGGTATGCATCAGGATTCAGCTCTGAGCCAACTGCTGTTCATACTAGTGATGGACTACATTAGCAAATGAGTCGGAAGGGACAGATCGGCAAAGTTGCTGTATTCAGATGATTTGGTATTACAAAGAGACACTGAGCAAGAACTTCAGCAAAAGATAGGGGAATGGAATGCAAAACTGGAGGCACATGGGATGAAACTTAGTATAGATATGAAGTTGTAATGGTAGCAAATGGGGAAAATCACTAGAAGGTAAGAAGTGAGATAGAAGTGAAAAATAGTGGAACAGATTAACAGCTTTACATATCTGTGAGGGGTAGTTGATGAAGTCTGAATGAGGAGGTCAAAGCTAGAAACCCAGGGGCTGCATCCAACCTGCACAGAGTGTCAGGTGTAGTATATGACAGAAGATTGCCAGAGAATATGAAAAGTAAGGTGTGAAAAACAGTGGTATAACCAGTACTAATGTATGGCACAGAAATATGGGCAGTAAAGGCAGAGCAGATAAGGAAGCTAAAGGTAATGGAGATGAAATGCCTGAGACAGTTGGTAGGGTACACACTGTGGGACAGATGAAGAAGGGACGACATAAGACAGAAACAGAAGTAGCTCCACTTGCAGAGAAAGTCAAAGAAAACAGATTACGGTGTTTCAAATACATGTGTAGAAAAGCAGAAGGTAATCAAGTGAAGAAGATTTGGGACAGTGAGAAGACAAGAGGAAACAAGGGCATCCAGCAAAGAGGTGGATGGACTGAGTGAGAGAAGACCTGAGACAGACAATAACGGCTGTTGAAGAAGTTAGGGGAGTTGCATTGAATAGACAGAGATGGCAACAGTTGACACGAGACCCTGATCCCCGTGTAGAAAATGAGAAAAACGGTTGATGATGATGATGATAATGATTTTGCATGATCTGAGGTTGCTTCTCAGCACATGCATGGTTACATGTCAAATTTGATGTTTTTCACCTTAAAAGACTGATGTTTTTATGGTTGACATTACAGGTTTGTGACTGTGTACAGTATACCCATATATATATATATATATATATATATATATATATATATATATATATAGATATATATATATATATATATATATATATATATATATATATATATATATATATATATATATATATATATGGGTTCCCTTCAGTAGATCGAACATATAACAAGTTCGAACCTCATATGGCCGAGACCATATGTTCAAACTTGTAAATGTTCGATCAGAATGAATGGAGATCTCTGTACAGTGCAGAACGGGAAGATTTCCCTTTTCCGCAATGCAGTGTGATCTCGGAGTTGGTATATTTAAATAAGAGGGTGTGGGGGGTGCAGGGAGGCATAGCCCCCCTGCTACAGATGTTTAATCTTGTTTTTTTTGTTTTTTTACTTCAGTGTTCAAACTATTACAAGTTCGAACATATGGTCTCGGCCATATGTGGTTCAAACTTGTAATATGTTCGATCTACTGAAGTAGATCCATATATATATATATATATATATATATATATATATATATATATATACATATATATGTATACACTATATAGGTATGTACATATTTGTATATCTTTATATAGAGCGATAAATATATAGGTATAGATTTGGTTCCAGTAACCTCTGCTGAATGCATGTTTTGAGGGAGTTTAATGTATTATAGTTTTATCTCAATCTTTTGCTGATGATTGGTAGAGATTTATACTGACTTTTCTGCTTTTCTGTTTGAGATATGCTTTTTCATTACAGTAAGTGTTTTTTTTTGTTATGATGAAACTTTCAGATATATCAAAAGTTTTGGCATCAGAGTTGAGATTATGTATGCTTGTGTGTGTCGGTTGCAGTTAGAGTAAAAGCTAGGGGATGGGTTACATTTTGTGTTATGCACGTGTAAAAGTATTGGAGTAGGTGAACAAATGTTTTTTATTAGAGTTAGAATAAGGGCCAAGGAAAGGAAATAGATTTGTAATGTGTCTGTAAAAGTATTGGAGGGTGTTTATGTGAGGGTTTAAGTTAGACCAAGGGCTAGGTAAGGGAAAGATTTAGGGTTGCGCATGTGTGATGGTATATGTGAAGCGTATATGTGTGTGTTTGTGTGTGTGTCCTCTGTAGCAGTACCTTTATGGAAATGTTTTTTGGTAAAGTAATACTTAGGGTTGGGATTATCATTAGTGACAGGGTTAGGATTAGGGTAAACACACATCTGTAATCTGGCACAGGGAAATTATCTGACCACATATTTGATCATTCTGTGTCATGCAATTTTATAATGTGTATAATTTTATTGTGATAGCATTAATGTTGTTTATGTGAGTCAATGTCCTTGTGGCATGGCATATTTTAAAAAAAAACATAAGACCTTTCTCCATGAGATTAAAAGAACTTTGTCATAATATTAAAAAAAAGTAACTAAAAGTCCATTGGCATAAAATTTTGAACAGTGTCATTATTCAAAATATAGTCACTTAAAAGCTAAGGTTGTTTATTGTTATGCACATTTCTAGATATATTGATAATGATATTAAAGGCGTTTTAAGATCTAAAGAAACTTGTTTCAGTTTGCAGTATAATATTATGTCTCCCTAAGGACTAAATCAGAAATTGGATTGGAAAGCTGGGCTTCATTGATTTTTTCAGTCATTTGTTGTATTAATATGGGTATTTTCCCACTGTTTGTTAATATGTGGAGAGCGTTTGTGTATCTACCATACTGGTTCCGATTCCAAAAGACTTGCTCAGAGTGTAAGTGACCACTTCCACTGGGAGCAGGCTAAGAGTTGGTGCGTTGGAATCTGATCCCCATAGTTAGCGTGTTTATTAGTAGACCCTACACTGAAGCAAGTCACTTACACTGACAGCAGGTCTTTGGAATCAGGGCACACTTTGTGCAACTCTTCTTAAATCTGGCCCATTGTTTTAATGTATTAGCTTAACTTTTGTAGAAAGCACAAAGTTGTTGAGACACAATATGATTTACTGAAGAATTTTGGCTGGAGCCATTTGTTATTTTTTTTTTTTTTGGATTTCCAAAGTGGTTGGACTAATGACTTATGATGTAGAACTAGCATAGAAACTTACAAACAAAAGCAAATACAAAAAAGTGCTAATAATAAAACAAATCAAAACAACTTATCAGATAATCCATTTTCTTTTTGCAATAATGCCATCCAGGGTAGGTGATACAGGAAAATAATAGGCCTTCCAGGGGTCTCAGGACTCACAACACATTTAGAGAGTCTGACATTTCCCTGTTATAATGCCTAGCCTGCCAGGCATTATTGCCTGCCTAGAAAACTGGGATTCTAAATAAAAAAAGACATTGGCCACTCAGAGTTCCAAAGGGGCAAGATAATAAAAAAGAGAGCTCTTTCTCACTGCATGTAATCAGTGTGACACTTGAGGAAAAAATGGTTTCATTCAAGTGTCATTCTTTTCATTTAATAAGTTAACATCAACAGCAACCAACCACAACCATTTTCAGTAAGATGAAAGAGTCATTTCAATGCACTTCGGGGAAATGCCTGTCCTTCTTTCTGCTCTTTCCTCACTGAACAACATAATACCTATATATATATATATATATATATATCTTAAATATATGTGGCCTACATTTTATTTACTAGAACCCTTTATATAGTCACTGTTTTCTCCATCAAAATATTTAACAAGAAACAAAAAAAAATACATTACAGATGCTTTGGGTGTGTCTGTAGGCTTACCAATGTGTTCTCGTTGCATGAAAACTCAGAAATCTCTTGCTGTCTTGTTAGCATGACACAATGGATTGTTCTGAATATGTTTTTTTTTTTATATTTCTGAATGCTGTGTGGTAATATAGCTGGCAAATACAAGCTCTGTGCATGTGGGAAGCGACCTCCCTCCAAAAAACTTCTGAGCGGTCATGTTGCTTTGTTTATAATGGTCAACTTTAAAAATTGCATGAGTGAGAATTTACAGTGAGAAAGACTGCGTTCTATTGAAGTTTGTGTGTGTGTGTGTGTGTGTGTGTGTGTGTGTGTGTGTGTGTGTGTGTGTGTGTGTGTGTGTGTGTGTGTGTATGTGTGTCTGTGTGTGTGCTTGTGTGTGAATTTCTGTATGTCTCTGCTTATCTTCCTGTCTGAGTACCTGAAAGGCCTGTGTGAGTCAATTAATGGGAGAAGATGGCAATACATATGCAATTAACATTTCATAAGTCAGTATCTATTGAGAAAAAAAAAACATAATATGTGTTCTAATTTTTAGTTTAACAATACTTTCAGCACAATACATTTATTACCTAGTGGCATCACTTAGAAGTTAATTTTCATTTATCGCATGTTGTCACACTGTTAACATTTCAGACTTTTTTTCCAGCACTTTCATAACTTTTTATGGCAGAAATAATTAAAGCAAGTGGTGCCAATTAACAACTGATTTTCCTCAGTGCACTTGCAACATATATCTTTGAATTAATGACATAATATTCTGTGCATTCTGACAATCTAAAGCATGGCTTTTTAGCAGATTTAGTACTTAAAATTAGAAAAAGCAGTATCTAGATGTAAGTAGCCCAGAGTCATCAATGGGTAAATTACGAATATATGAAGACTGATCTCTCAAACATCATTTGTCCATAGTTCAACCTGCTGAAGGTAGGATTTTCTCCATGGGACATCACTGCTGGCGAGTTGTGTGAGCATTGATGCCCTTTTCAAGGGTAATTTCCCCTTCTTCAGGTAGGTGTGACCATGGAGTTGGTATGTAAGTTTGGAGGTGCATGGGGCTTGCCCCCTGTAAAAAACACTTTAAAAATGTGTTTTAGCCACTTTTTTTACAGGGAATGCAGTTCAGGGATTCTGATCTTCAGCAAGCTAAAATGTGTCCACTCATAGTAGAAGCATCATCAGTGCTTCCAGTAATACCTCTAACACCATATACATTAGCATTTGAGTAGCACAAATCATAAAAATGATCAATTCAGATTTTACATTCTTAAACTATGAGTATTGCTATGAATATTGAAAAAGTCATTAAACCATGGTGTATGACATATCCTTTGGCTGCTTGAACATAACTGACATCTTAGTTTGGTATTTATTACTTTGCTGTCTGCAGGAAAGAAATATGATGTGGCATTGATGATGTTGATGTCAGGGGTAAATAACTTGCCACAAGTGGAATGTAGTGCATATAACTGTGTAAGATAATCAGAGCAAGTGCTATTCCAGGCCATTCTGCATTTGCTGGACTGGGTGAAATCACTTCATCTGGGACTGGGCCTTAACTGACATGTGCAAATAATGATCACTTTCTTCACATCACAGTATGTAGCCAGCACTCCTAGCACTTTATTAAAAACTTCTGGTCATCTGCTACCTTTTTCTGTTTTGTTACAAGAAGCACATGGCTTTCTGATTTGCACCTGACTCTTTGGCTGCAGATGAGGTAGAACAGGATATTAATAACAAAAATCATATGCAACTACAGAACTTAGATCAGGTGCCAGGCAAACTTGCAAAGCAGAGCAAGAAGAAAAAAAATGTTGGACGTTTCTATGTAAAAACGCTGTACAAAGTCTGCTCCTCCTCCAATGCGATTCTATTTTTAGTTTCAAAAAGGAAACTGGTGCTCACAATGAATGGTGTGTACAATTTTGAAAAAATCCCCTTTAATGCTGTTTTGCTACTTAGTAAAAAAACTACTGTTCATTTTATTTTTTCTTATTTTATTTAAGTTTGTTTACCAGTGTAGTACATTGATCAGAACTGACAATTTGCATGCACAGCCCAGGTAGCTGGCAGTGCACATTTCTTTAAGTTATAATAGAAAATATAACTTACTGTTTAACTCATTATGAGTCTTCATGGTATTTTCCACTGAAAAACTTGTTTCAGGAAAAACACACAAACCTTTTTTTACCCCGAGTGTCCCACTCTTGGTACTGGTTAGCAGCACTAATGTCATAATAAAGTGGTGAACTGGAAGATTTCATTATTATTTTTCCAAAACTACACATTCTTTTGTTGTTGTTCCATGATATGTCTGAGTCCTTATGAATGAAACATGAACGGAATCTATAATGTTATTCAACCTAAGGAGAAAATATACATTTTTTTGAGTGTAATCATCTTCAGTTTCACATGATGTATGATTCTTCCATTTAACTCCTTTCACATTCACAGGAGCTAGTATGGAGTTCACAGCTATAATTTGCTGTGTTGACCATTTTGGTAGTTTGGTCTATCTTTAGCTTTATTTAAAAACTGATTGATTGATTGATTAATTACCATGTCCTTGTACTCAGAAGGTCAAGTGGTAATATGAGGATTAGAATCTATGATACTGGGGCCCAGAAGGCCCCTTTCTTATTTCACACAATTGCTAGTAGTTACCTTCTTCTGACAGAATTATTCTTCCCATCCTGCCCAGAAGAGGCATAAGTGAATCTGGGATGACAGCAGAGAACTGGTGACAGTTGAAAGATAGCAAAACATAAATCATATTTATTTTTTGAACTATGCTATTTTTAAAAGTAAAATTGCCTGACATAAAAGCAGAATTAAGCAACTCAAAAAGGTGCAAAACTGCAACACTGATTTGCTGTTATGCTTGCTCTCCAAATTGGAATCACTGGTTAAAAACTAGTCAAGTCTTAGCAAATTCTGTTCAATGTATTAATGTTTCTACATGTGCTTTGATTTCAACATGCCCACTGCAACACCCATGTTATCATTTGTTTCAAGTTATCATACCGGGGAATTCAGTATTTTCATATTTCATCAGTTGATGCATTAAGATTTAGAAACATACAACTGTACTGGGCAAGTGATCACAAAGACCAATAGATCCCTAGCCATATACATAGTTAAACAGACAAACTTACAGGTTTTTGATACCCTTTTGAACCACTTAATAATGCTGACCACAAAATTGAGCATGGTAGATCATAATAACCCTGGTGAAAATTTGTGTCTATCCATCCAGTCATCAAGACGAGCCTTAGAGGTAGCCAATGTCGTACTTCATTTGACTTGTAGTGGTAACGTATTCCATAGGCTATAAATTTGTTGAGTGAGAAATGTATTTCTCAGGTGGGTCTTGTTTATATTTTGGTGTAGATTTAGGTTCTTAGTGCAGTTGTTTGTAGAACAACTGATTTTGCAGAAAAATAGGAGGTCAAATAGGAGGCTCAGAAATTGAAATACAGGTCACGTGGCAGCAACCTGCAAGCTACTGAGTATAAGGAGAATCTGTCAGGGT
Organism: Protopterus annectens; assembly: GCF_019279795.1. Taxonomy (NCBI): domain Eukaryota; kingdom Metazoa; phylum Chordata; order Ceratodontiformes; family Protopteridae; genus Protopterus; species Protopterus annectens. Next base: position 1,531,322,169 of record NC_056741.1, on the reverse strand, counting down.
AGTTGAAGGATTTAAGAATTTTAATTTTCTTGGTTAGAAATCTTTGGGGCCTTTCCAGGTGCGAGATAAGTTTGTATTTGTACATATGAAAGGGGGACAATGTATTCAGTGATGGGTTTGATAAGCGAAGAGTACAGTGGTAGGATGGCTTTTTGAAGATATTCCCTTATAAATGAACTGAGCCAGATTTCCTGATTGTGGTGGAAGCATATTGATCAATTAAGAGGAAATCTGTCCACATAATAGCCTAGGTCTCTTATCTGACTGAAGCAGAGTATCATTTACAACATATAACGCAGGAACAACTTTTCTGCCAAACATCCCTATGCTGCATTTTATTTTTTTAGTTTGAGACCATTTTTGATTTACTGTGTATGTGCATATTCCAGCCCTTGCTGGATCTGTTTTCTGGCAGGAAAGGACCCAGAACAGATCCATGTGGAACCCCGTATTTTACAAATTTACATGCAGAGGGGGAACCAGCAACTTTCTCAACTCGGGACCTGTTGGCTAGAACAATTTGCAGTCTAGTGGACAATGTAGGGGGTTACATTAAGCTTGTCTCATTTTTCAGCAATACCAGAATAGGGGATAGTGTCAAAAGCCTTGGTCATGTTGAGATGAGCAGTGTGCAAAGAGTTATCAGTGTCTACAGCCCCTATAACCTTTTCAAAGAAGCTTACTAGGTTCATGGGACAAGACCTGTCCTTCACAAAACCAAACTGACTGAGATTTAGATGATGTAAGTTACCTATATCTGTATAAATGAGCTCTGATAGGAGCATTCCATGAGGCCGGTGGAGGTGATGAGTTTATATTTCCTTGGGCCTGCAGAGGGGGCACCCTTGTATAGAAGAGTCACTGTGTTTATAGGCTGAGGTTGAACAGTTTCAGTAGTGGCTCAGACAGTGCATACTTGGCTGTGATGATTAATCCTACCTGGTATGTTTTCTGGTCCCATACAAGTATTATTTCCAGCCTTTGACAGGGATTCTAAGACTTTTTCCAAGGTGATTACAGGCAAACCTAAATTCTCATGGATAGTGGGTGCAGCAATGTGTGTAAGAGTGGGTAAAGTTAGCACTAAATCACTGTGTTAATGTACTAGCTATATCCCTGAGGTCAGAGTAAGCTCAGTAAAGTGTTAGGCATTATTCCTTAATTTTGGCATAACTGAAGAACTTGTTTCCTTTGAAATATGTAGAAAAATTATATTCATACTCTGCTTTACATTTTCTAATAGTATTTTTAAGTTCCTTACTGGGAAGTTTCAGTGTAGTCTTGAGGTAGAGAGATGAGAATTTCATGTAACTTTTCTTTATTTTCCATCTTTTGTGGTGCAGTTTTTTAATATGGGAATTCCACCAGAGAATTTTATTTCTGACTTTACAGTTATATTTATAGAGGAATGGTACTAACTTTTCTGTGCAACTGTTTAGGTGCTGCAGAAAGCCAGGGGTGAATGTATCAGCCCTCTCGGCTGGGTCCATTTACAAGAGATTCCTGGGATTTTTGCATAGATCTGCTACAAGCTGAAGTAGGTTTACCTCAGAGAAGTCCCTAGATAAGATATCCTGTTTCTTAGTTTGAGACCATTTCTGATGCAGTGGGCTGACTAAAGATAGTCTTGTTTGGTAGTGAGAGAAGATGATTGATTTGTGGTCAGACTTAACCAGGTATGAGGAGATGCAGGGTGGAGTGCATGCAGGTACTGCATTGGTAAGTACCAGGTCAAGGATATTATAGTTTCTAGTGGGTAATTTTACAGTTTACTCCAGACCATTGGAAAGCCTAGGAAATGTAGAGCCTAAGTATTTTTAGAGGTGTAAGTGTGCCATCAATGCTTATCTATTAGATGTCCCCCTAGTAAAAAGGAATTTGATGTGATATTTAATGCCTCAATAATTTTAAGGTACTTTCTGTGATCTACGGGCAACTAAAAAAATAAAAACAGAATTGGCAAACACCCAGCACTGGTCTTTATAAACAAAATAACAACAATAAAAAAATCCAAAATTAAGGAAGGAATGACACAGTGGATTTTGGATTTTTTCTTGTTTTTATCTTTGGACAACATTGATGTGGAGCTGTAGCCAGCAATGAAGTAATAGCTGGATTTTTAAGGGTAATTTGGATACTCACAAGCTCCAAGTTAGGGTTATGGGTAATTTTATGAGATGCAATGGTGTTTCTAACAAATGTACATACTCCCACTCAGTTTCCTGATGGTCTGAAGGTATTATAGGTGCCAAATGTTGGAATAGAGGCACTACTGTTCTTGTCCTGAAAACACATCTCAGTAACTACAAATATGAACGTGTTCAAGCTGAGGAGGGCTTTAAGTTCGGGCATTTTTCTGTTTAGACCCCTAGCACTTAGTATTGCCACCTTGATGTTGTCCAAATTTGAGTTTGAATTTTCTAAGTAGAAATGTCTAGCAGAGGGACTCTGCCAACAAAACGCACTGTGGGGGGCAAAAAAGGCTTTAGCCAGTATGTGGTATTACAAGTGTAAGGCCATACTTGGTAAAACAGGAAGTCTAATCTACCATATCATCCCAGGCTGACATATAACTGATCCTCTTAGAATGACATTAACTATTTGACAAATTGTTAAAGCCAGTTATCTTGTCACTGAATTTAGGCATCATTCTTGGTGAAGGCAAGATACTACTCAGGGCCAGGGTCATTCTTGCCTCCAACACATGCATAGTAAGTGCCATCATGTCTTGCTGCATGTCCTGCTGGGTGAAGTACCTCTAATCATTCACTTTCCAGGGGCCACCTCTAGGCTGAAGTCATATCTGTCTGGCTTTAATGACCTTAGGGTCCTTTGCAACATCACAGATCCTTGCACTGGATAACTAGCTTACAGACAGCCTGCTCTTATACAGCATAGTGTATGTGGAGTCTGTATGCCTAACTATAAATTGACTTATGACTAAAACATTTTCCTGTGCAAAAGCAGACTTGGTGGGTTTTATGGACTTAGGCCTGCTTTCCTGTTGACTCCTGGTTGAGTTCTGTGGATATGCAGTATGTGTGAATAAATAAGAAGTATGTGTTGCCTTGTGTGCAGGAGGCTGAGATATTTTACAGTGAGTTCTAGGAGGCTTTGGTAGGCTCAGCATATGTTATGGATCTAGTAGTGTGCTGTGACTGATGTGTTCCTGTGGATGTATGATGTTTCCTGGCAGTGGGCTGATGCGAGAGTATTGTCTCCATGTAACTTAGATTATTTACATCTCTGGCAGGTTGTACTATCAACTGGTAAAACTAGTGAAAAGTCGATAAGCATAACACAGTTGCTAAACTGCCTTAGATTACCTACTGCAGATGGAGTGGCCACAGATCGTTCCTACAATTAATTTTAACAATACTAATTTTTAGAACAGTTGTGACAGGAACATGTCTATTATTGGAAAAAAACTGAACTTGTACTTGTCATGGTCACCTTTTACCAAAATGTTTGCAAATATTCTATCAAGGTTTAGTGATGTATTTACATGGATTAAATGCAGGAATATGGAAAAAACAATGACCATATAGACAATTGTAGTAGTCTTCAAGAGACCCTCTGTTTTAGAAACAGGTAAAAAGGTCTTAACCAGATTAAAGGCTTCAAGAAAAATAGGATTACATCTAAAAAATCAGACATCATTTATAATAAACTACAACAGGAGATATCTTCTATAGCTAAAAATGTTTAATATACAATAAAAAGAACAGTGTTCAAACATTTGACAGACACAATGCACCCTTCCTCAGTAAAATATATGAGAAATGGGAATGCTATATATACTTGATCTAGTAATATTATTTTCCACTTATTGCTAACAAGGTGAGATGTCCAATATGATCTTTTTTCACTGATAGCTGCAAAGCTGAGAGAATTGCAGTCAAACTGTAATTTCAGAAAATATAAGGGGGAATCCATTAAAGCTTACACAATTTTTTTCTGTGTATGCATTGCAGCACAATACTTATGCAAGTGCGAAAAATGTTAGTTTAAGTAAGTATCACTAGCAGCGCGGAAGCATGCGCAAACAGGGAAAGTTCCGTGGAATGCAAATGACCTAATAAGCAGTTGAATTTCATGCAAAAGTCCCAGGTGGAGCAATCCAACAAGCAGAAAGGCATTCGTGTAGACTCCATGTCAGTGTCTGTAGTGTATACGGAATTTTTCCACGCACAGGAGTGTACACAGACAGAAGGGAATGTAAAAGTCCACAAATATGGACATAACTCCACAGAAAATTTTAGAGCACATACATATATGTGCAAAAGGTACATTGCAGATGTCTGAAAAGGAAGAGAACATGTAAAAGTAATAATTTTTGGCATGATTGTGCTGTGTGCCGCAGTGCACAAACATGGTTACCAGAAATAAAAAAAAAAAAAAGCAATCCTTATATGTTTTGCACAAATATAGTATAGGAGCCTGCATCAGGTTCATACAATGCTGCATATGTGCTGTCTCCAAGCTCACATGGCTATGAACCATGTAGATGCTAGGCTGTCAGCATGGATATCTATGTAAATGAAGTGTATGTCATGAATCGCTAAGAGGACCAACCGTGTCCACATATCCACTTCGTGTAGGCTCCCACAAGATGTTGATATTCCCACAGGATGTGAATGCCATCAGGGGGGTGTTTCCCATTATTAGCTGAGTTCTTTGTGCTGAGCGGGCATGTTTGCATGGTGCACTGCATAGCTAAGTGTGTTCGCGCATCCAGTGTACCCATGTGACAGTGGTGACATAGGCATCTGTCCAGGAAAACTGGATATCTTCAGCAAATATATGAGCTAAGCTGCACACCGTCGAACACAGCAGCATGGCATGCTCTATTGTAGGGCTTTCAAATAATGTTAATTATATTCTAGGCAGGTAAACTGCATTATAATTAGCCATTCCCACAAGGTGGACCTAAAGCAGAACTATATAAAGGATACATATACCCTATATTCTGATTTTCCCTTAATACTCTGTACCACTGGAGTAGAGACTTGGGAATTTTAACTGGGATAATGCTTGGGGCTGCTGCAGGTCTGTTACATCTGTATGTGCTAGATGCTGAAGTCAATCAGCTGGTGCTGCTGACAATAGGCCTAGGCCAAGAAGGAGAAGAGTGCTCAGACCCAAGATAACCTTCCAGGAACTACATGAGCTACAGATTGTACAGTGTTACGGGGTGTACAGGGTCATATTACAAGAGCTCACTGAGCTCTGCCACCCCCAACTCAGAGCCAGAGTTAACAGGGGGAATCTATCCCAGTGGAAATTAAGGTGGTGGACATAGACATATTACAAGAACTCACTGAGCTCTGCCACCCTCAACTCAGAGCCAGAGTTAACAGAGGGGAGCCTATCCCAGTGGAGATTAAGGTACGTGTAGCCTTTAAGATACTAGCTACAGGTACTTTTCAAATACCAACTGGGGACATGATGGGGGTGTCACAGGCATCTGCATCCAGGATACTCTACCAGTTCCTGGATGCTATGTTGATACATGCCAGTGAGCATATATATTTTCCTCTTACTGCTGAGGAGAGGGCCAGCAATATGCAATACATCTACCATGTAGTACACTACCCTGAACTACTGGGTGCCATAGGTTGCACTCATGTACACATCAAGGCATCACTCGGTGTGCAAGGTAGAATCTATGTCAACCACAAGGGGTACCACTCCATCAACTACCAGGTCATATGCAATGCCCAGGGGATTATCCTGAATGTGTGTGCTGGCAACCCTGGCAGTTATCACGACTCCCATATCTGGCACACATCACAGCTATACCAGATGTTTTCTGGCTATGCCCTGGAACCGTGAATGATGACACCCATCAGAAATGCACACACACCCATGGAAGAACACCATAATGAAGCACACACACAAACTAGAAACATTGTAGAGCATGTGTTTGGGCTTATGAAGTCACGGTTCCGGTGACTTCACAAGATATATCGAGGCTCTCCAGCCACATGTGCACATATGTTCACAGTACGTGCCATGCTACACAATCTGATCCTGCGGAAATAGCTGCAGTATGATCAACAAAGGGAAGGAATACACAGTCCCCACCAGTGCCCAGGTCACCACAGCCACAGTCACAGGAGGACCCCGTGCTGATGTGCCTGTAGGCAGATGTAGGTATGCTCATTATGCCCTGGCTTTGGCTAAGTGACAATGCATAGGATATTTACTGACAACCTAGGGACCTAGGGGCTGACACCTTACTCCTACTCACATACACAACATAAAACTGATGCCAGGCAACTCACACATCCTGTACCTATCCACGTATTGGCTGTGTACTGCTTGCATCAGACAGAATCAGCCCTGAACTATAGTGATGATTATTATAATATGTCATTGTATGTATGGGCCTAGTACATTATGCATGTAAGTGTAGTGGGCTAGATGGACAGAAATGGCATCCACATGGGCTACAGATACCCATTCCACTAACATGTTGCCATTCCTATTCAGTAGGCCTCATGTTTGGAATATTCATGCAGTCCTACTGCAACAGATTACTGGTCCATCATTAAAGGGAGATGTTAGACAGTGGGGTTAAATGATAGTTAGACTATTGTGCATCCCAATTGAACATGTGTTGTTGTTCCCCCACCCCCAAAAGAGCAGAGTTCCTTTCCAAATGCTGTGACAGTAACTCATCAATAGTATATGAGCATTTCACTCAGTCTCAGGACAGTAATATAGAAACTGATCTTACATTATTTGTTGTAGGTAATGGAGGAAGAATAATGTACATATTTATGCAGGTGACTGTGTCATAAATGACCCCTTGTCTATCAAGCAGCATCTATGGCCCAAAGGACTAAGGCAATTACCTTCTGTGATGTCATTCATGGTTCTAATTTACACGTATCCACTTCTTTTGTATGTGAGGTATTAATACGTTTTCTTTCTTTTACAGACTGTTTTACAGACTGTCATTCTGTGTGTGCTGTACTATTAGTAACCTGTTTCACATACTGTTTCACATACATAAGACAACTGTAAAATGTCTTAGCCAGTATGAGGGAAGTGCAGCAGTGCAGAAATAGGTTCTGATGTCACATTGTGTAGCAGACAGAATCCTAGACTAGAGTACAGCTAGGTGCGGGCTGGAGTAATCTTTAGGTAGCCAAAACTCCCAGTGGGCGTGCTCATACACTTAGTTAAGTATGGTGCAGAACCGTTGCTCTTTACACAGTGACATTTCATATATATATATATATATATATATATATATATATATATTTTTTTTTTTTTTTTTTTCCTGTCACTATATGTGTGTAAGACTAGATTGGTAGGGGTTCTAATCTTATTGCAGTCTATCTGGTGTGTTTGCTTGTGCATCTCCCTATAAAATGCATATGATCACCACAGTGACTTAGAAAGAGGTATAGTTTTGTAATATTTTGGGCATAGCAGGTAATGCAGGCCACCAAAGACCTCTCTCTACAAGGCCTCCTGATGTCATTCAGCAAAAGAGTACCTGAAGATGTCTTAGTCTGAGGCCTAAGATGCGGCATGTGCATTATGTTCTGTGATCTGTATTGCGTGTGAGTAGTTATGTAGGGGTTCCAATCTCATTGCAGCAAACTTGGGCCATGTTCTGTAAATATGAATTGGCAGTGGTACTATATTCACTGTAGCCAAGTCAATGTGTGTGGATGCTAGTCAGAGCATTTTACATCAGCCTATGGGATAACAACATTATTTGATTTTACTATGCTAATGGCCCTAGGGCCCTTACAATCCTAGCCAAGTTCTTACTGTTATTTAAATGATCAGCACCTATAGCCCCTGTCCAAGAGGGACACAAGCAGAATCCTCATGGTGAACTTATGGTCACCTATCCAATTGCACAGAATGCATCTGAACAGAGCTAATGAAGTACTCTGTTTGGCATTAATCGGTATTCTGTTCCAAAGGTTACTTACACTCTGGTATACATATCTGTCCCTCCAGCATGTGTCATTGATGTCTCATACCAGGTTATTGTTGTTACAGCAAGTAATCTGTGTACCATTTGATGTACAGATATGCAGCAGTTCCAATACAGCAGGGACAGAGATTTCCTCGTATGCAAGCAGAGATCACCTATGAGTAGTCTGTATGACACAGACTAATGTGACATTGATATTAGATGACCCAGATATGATAGATGCTGCAGACTTGAATTTCATTTGTGAGGGACCTTTGTTATCTCTGTAATTGCCATTGGTGCTTGTACAGGTACATAACAAACTGGCCTTTTCACAAAAATATTGGACTGATGAGCAAGAGTATGTTGATGACAGTTATGACATGAGCAGCATCTAATGCCCTTTTTACCAGTGTGGAGACATGGTGACCTAAGGTAAGGTAGGTGTAAGCCTGTGTGGCCATGTCTATTACCCCGAGTATGTACCTAAAGTATCATTGTCGATGTGCTACATAGTAGGAACATTGCTGTTCCCAAAAGGAATGATACTACATTTATTTACATGTAGTTTATGACCAAGATTGTGGCAGCAAGCAGATGTTCATGTAGCACCCTTATGTAGGATGTTGACATAATTTGCAGATTCTATGACCACTACTGATTTGCAGGCATCAAACGACCTTGTCAGCCACAGACATTCACTTTGTGTTATTACTTTGGATAGATGGATTCCAAATAGCAAAGTACCCTGGACTGAGCCCTGTGGAGCACCACTGGATGCCTGAGTTACTGATCATGTCACATGGCTTGGCTAGGTCCAGGTGGTTATATGCACAGAGGCCACCCATCCAGGTCATTGGTGACTGGCTCATAGATGTCCAATACGTTTAACACACATGATCTCCCTTTCACAAATCCAAACAGTGTAGGGTCAAGTGGTTGTAGTCAACCTACGTCTTTGTTGATAAGGCCCATGAAGATTTGCCCCATGGCTTCACAGATATGGCTAGTTGGCTACTAGGTCTATATGTCCCGTGGTCAGTGTATGCACCACCTCTTTGCAAGGGGATAACAGTGGCCATTGTCCAGTCAGCTGTAATGCAGCTAGTGGTTACACTATGACTGTAAAGAGTTTCCAATGGCTGTAGTAATCCATGGTGGATCTCGTATAGGATGCAGCATAGAATGTTAGCAGGTTCAATACATGCTGTGATTGTCAGATAAAAGAGAACCTATTTACTATCTGCTCTTTAGAGATGCAAGGTATGGGACAAGTTGTGGGGATGTCATGGTGTGGTGGGGGCAATGGAGTCATTCTAGGTGACGGCAAAATGCATATGATGATGCAAGGGCATACCGGCCTGTGACACATAGTCGGTAAGCTCAGTCATGTCTTTGCATACAGTCCAGAGAGCTATGCCTCAAGTCATACACACCAACAGGAAGTATGATGTACTCATAACAGTTCCTGATGTTGACAGATGTGAGTGCATATCTCATGTACCATATCCTAGCACCTCACAGACAGCTGACTGTGATCTTTCCCTCATGTAGACTGGTGAAAGGTACATCAATGTGTCTCATGATGTAATCACCCATGAGTCATATGGTTGAGTTTGTACTTTGCCTTGGTTGTTTGACTGGTGTGGCAGTGGTGCATGAGCCGTTATGTTTACTGTGTTCTGAAGATGTATGGCTATGTGTAGCAGGCTTGCATCTGGGTTTCTGAGGTGCCTGGTGTTTACTTATGTATCTGTTAAGGACCTCCACACATGGGTATGTGTGATGTGGGTTTGGGTTGAGTAGGAGGTGAGGTGTGCATGTTGTCAACCTGCTGATTGTAATATGTATTGACTGTTGTGTGAGAGAGCATGGATTCAAGGTTTGTAATATTGCCACATCTTTCACACTTTGCATTTGTGTGAAGTAGGAATGGAGAGTTGATGACACTTTCCACAGCTCATCAGCAGTCAGTGATAAAGCCATTAACAATATAATCTGGCTTGTCTATACATCACAACAGGCCATGGTTAGGCAGTGGCCTGACAGATTCTTAACTTTAACATGTTATCACCTGTACATTGTCAACCTTAAAGTAAAACAGTACTGACAATGTGGTATAACATGCTAGATTGAATATGATGCTTTGCCAGCCATGTGACTCTTACATTAACCATAATCCTGTTATTAGGCATGGTTGCAATACCATACCCAAAAATGTGACACTGTTCAACTCCAGCAAAAATAGGGTCATGCTACAACACCCTTCTGGTTGATGGCTTCACACACTGTATGTAGGCACTCTGTGCAGTGATGATGTGGATATCCATGCATGCACAGAAAGCTTGTTCATCTTTGCATGTATTAGTTCTGTCTTGAAGGTGTATAACATGCTTTGGAGGGGAGATGCATGCCTGCTATGCAGGGAGGTTGTATCCCACACTCTGCAACCAATATGTAAGAGGCTACCCATGCATGTGATGCATGACAGGATGGGGAGCACGATAATGTTAACTGCGTTAGGACAAATGTCTCTAATGGACACAGGTAAAATGTCAACGGTTTACCTCGCACACCCCAGATTGTCCATGAGTCACTTTCCAAAACCCTGCTTTCAGTTGTGAAGGGTGTCAGACGTTGCCAGAGTTTAGGGATGCATGGCTAGGATGACAGACCTCCCTTTTTGTGTTAGCCTATTATACACAAAGGAACCTACGGAACCATGCAACTACACTGTTTTACCCTTCTGATGACATTTTTCTTCTGTGCTGTCATTCCATCCTATGCTCTGACGTTGATGGGTATATTGTAGATGTGAACCCATGGCTGTGTCCTACACAATCCTGAAAGTGAAACATAAACAGTGCCATGACAGACTTTTCATTGTGTGACTACACAGACATTACAACAGCATCCAACCTACTGTACACACTTTAATGTGGTTTACTCATTACAAATGGCAGCATACAATATGTTTGACTGACCAGTAAAAGTAGCATGTCAACGGCAACAAAGGATGATGCAAAATGCAAGTAATTTTAGATAGTCACCCTGTGCATCAGACACGTAGCTTCATTTCACTGCATCACTGAGAATGATGTCAAGGATGTGCCACAGGTATCATCACTTGCACAGGGTGTTGTATGGGAGGGCAGCAGGCCTATGCTGACACAAAGGTTGTCAGTCATGTGTGTGAGTCAGAAATGGGAGCAGGCAAAATGGACCATTTAAATGTGGCATGTGTGTCTGTAGGTGACCTGAATGTGACAGCAGTGTGTGAGTGTCTGCGTGCACACAGCCAAACTCACTGCTAGCCCTACATGAATGTATGTTGGACAGCTTTGAGACGTGCATTGTAGAGTTGACAGATTATCATCTCCACCTCCAAACATGAGATCGGACTCTGCCAGGAGTTGCATTGGAACTTCCATGCCAAAGGTCAGATGCAAGGCTACTACCTGAGGGTGAATGCTGTCTGCTGGGACCATGTCTTTCACTGGACCAGCCAGGACCATGAGCCCATGGCCTGCCACGTCTTGGTGTGGTCAACACACTTCCCAATGGAGCACTGGATATGCTGCCACTACAGGAGCATGATTGTGCATGGCTATGTGGACTCTCAGCAGATGTACTACGTCCACGAGTCCAATGGTCAACTCCAACCAGACATTCCATCACAAACAATTTGCATACCAAGACATATAGTGTACCACATGTCTCAGACAAATGTCTTTCCACTGCACCAGTCAACCAATCCAGCGTATGAGCAACACGGTGGAGACAGTCATGGATGTCATCAACATTATTCATCTGGAGTTCCTTTTGGAATGTGCCTGTGCCTCCATGATGACACTAAACATATGTTGAGTAACACATGATGAGACACCTGCAACAGGTGGTGGAGAGACAGGAGGCCTCCTAGGAGCAACTCTATCAATCCGCCGGTGTGGAATCTCACCAACTGTTTGGCTATGGCCACTGTCCACACTCACTGCAGCCATAGTAGCCATACTTCCCTGTTCAATGTCCCCACTCTCCGACTGTCTAATATCTGTGGCCTTAGGGGATTGGGAATGCATAGGCATGTATGATGACAATGATGACAGACAAGGGATGCCAACCTCTGTAACAGATTCAGGCCCTGCATCCCCCAGCTGTGCTCACTTTGGCGACCATCATCATCAGAGTCTGAAGAGACACTGACTTCAGGTTGTAAAGGGGACAACGACCAACCTCCCAGGTCACCTGTGATATAAAGGGGAAAGCGTCTTGTTAATACCTGAACTATGATGCTGTGCAGTACTATGTTTGAATATATGTTAAGCTGTATACACTGCTCTCACTATTACAGACTTGTACAACCCACAATCTGGTATAGTAGGACCCAAGGGCATTCATTTCTAACCCACATGTGCAAATATTGCAGAATAACAGCTCTTTAAACCAGACTCTCATGAGCAGTACATAACTTATGTACACTGCTGACATTCTGAAGAACTCTAACCAGTTTACAGGTATGGCCATCTGATAAGTACCTATCAGTACTGTGAAATCAATTACTGTGGTCATGCCTACAACACCTAGGTATGAGCACAGTGTCTACAGTCAGAACATATCTCCATATTTTTCAATCAAGCACACAGTACATGTATCCATCCAGCAGGCCTGGAATGACACTTTAGCTAATACCTTGAAGTAAATCTACATCTGTGACAAAATATATATCATGCTTACCAGCAGCAGGGGTACGGCCTCTCTCTATTCCTGACTGTTTTGAGAAACAATTGAGGGAGATGTACTATAAACACATGCTTCTGGAACATTTCTCCATGGGCCTCTGCTGAAAACAGGATCTGTGGAACCTAGTTGGACTTTCCCAGTCAACAAATGTTAAATAAATAAATAAAATAAAACAGCACCACATGTTACAGTATAACACTGGTAGTACATTCAAATATCCCCCAGTGACATAAGCTGCTATGATAACAGGTATGTGGGTCACAATTTCTGCATGAGGTTACAATTGCAGGTAACCTGCTTCCGACAACCTGCTGCCCCCAACTCCATAATACACCCAACACCCATGTAAAACCGTGTACAGCCTGATATGCTAAATGCTACAGTATTCTGATCAAATAAACATACCTGGATGCTCCTCTTGGGTGGAAATGGGGGCTGCCACATCCATGACATATGATGTGATTGAAGCCTGGGAGATATTGTGCATTGCAAGGTTCACCAGCAATTCCTCAGTGGCTGACACAGGTTGTTCAGGCTCACCACCACTGGCCACATCTGCTGCCCTTCTGCATGCCAAGTGTATCATGTTTGTGGTACAGTGTCACACCTGATCATATCTTCGATTATGATGCCCCACAGCATTTATGTTATGGACCAGTTCGTCCCACAAAGCTTGTCACTCCTGCCTATTTGCCCTCCTTGTAGACAGCAGCACTTGTAGTGCTGATGTAATGATTCAATAATGAGGTGATTTTCCACCTCACTGAAAGGCGGGCAAAATCTGACATGCATTTTAACACTTGAAATACAAAATAAATGAGAACACGTCAGGATCACATACATAGGTGCACAGTCTGTACAGGTTCAGCAATTACGAAAGACTATCAGTATTCCCCACCTGGGTACACATCTCATAGCAACAGTGTGGCAATCATGCAAAGGGTGTGGAGGGACCTAGGATTGTGGCAATACTGACCTACACCTGCTTGTGACATGACAGATACATATGATCATACACCCAACATAGGAGTCCATTTGTGGCCTATAGCAGGAATGCCCCCCCAAACATATGTCTATAATTCAATGGCAAAACATAGCTGTGTAGTATTACAACTGCCAACATAGTTAACAGACAGCATTAAACACTTGCTGTAGTCAACATCATCTGTAGGTGTTACACAGCTGCAGATCAATGGCATGTCACCGGTACATTTGTAAGTAAAGCTTACTGATGTAATTCACTCTAAGTATAGTAAGACATATGCATCATGTTAAAAAAAGGTTACATATCTGATGGGGTACAATACTCCCCTTTTGAGAGATACAGATATATAAATGTTGTGCCAATGAGTTCACCATAGAAAGTAACTCTCATACACAATAGTTTCCCCATCTAGCAGTTTGCCTTTTAAAGATGGTTTTCATTAGCAGGTGATTGCCTCTGAACCAATCTGTGGTTGAGTAATGCTGACTGCAACATGCACAGGTGATTTGCAGTATAATCAGGCAATCCCATGCAAATATTGAATGTGATATAAGGCCTCAATATAGAATCCATCCCCTTTCTGATATGATGGTGTGGAAATGCTTGGATAGGGATTCTGCATCAGCACAGAGAAAATGTTTGTACTGGATAATTATTAGATACACGTGTGTGTGCTTCTGGCTGCTGCTGCTGCAGGCAATAAGCATAGTAATAGAGGCTGCAGAATGTGAAGGACAACAACACCTATGGGTAACAGTCAAGGAAAACAGGTAGAGTCTTACAAACAATGAAAAATAAAAGGCAGCTGTTGCAAGACAAAAGTGACGCTTGGTAGGTGGTAAATCCTTTATAAGCAGAAAACTCCAAATCCAGAAAAATACAGACAATATTCATCCAAGATAAAACAGTGCAAGCAAACACAGCAGAATTAAGTGCTTTCGTCTGGTAGATGACTTCCTCAGAATACAAAATACTGAAATTAGCACCAGTTTAAATACATTGCTTACCCAATCACAAATAAGCTGACATCATTTCCCTCATTAACAAGGCTGCAAATACTTAATACAAGCCAAATATAAAACAATAATACATATAAAAAGTTTAAAACATCCCTAAACAATATATATATATAACTAAATAAAAAACATAGATTTTAATTTCAACAGAGAAGATAAAGAAATTCTATCATTTAACCCAGGAGCATGATAAGCATCAAGCCTAATTTGCCATTTGAGTTCTACAAATTCCAAATACTCATTCAAGGGTCCCCCACGAGGTCCAAGATCTACCTGTTCCAAAATAAAGAACAGGAAGGAATGGGTAGGTTCACTAACCAAATGTTTATATAGTGCATTCGTTTCATTTTTGTTTCTGATATATAAATGTTGATAAATCCTTAACCTTAGGGCATTCTTAGTTTTACCTACATAGAAACTTGCACAGAATCTACACAAGGCCAAATACACAACCCCTTTAGTGTAACAGTACATCCTTTTTGAACTGGAAATATATCCAAATTTTTTGAGCTTGATTTTTTCTCTGTCCATAACATAAGGGCATTGGGCACACCTCCCACACTTAAAGGTACCACCATTGTGGATGTCAAATTTTTGCCTTGCAAACAGTCCTTTAAGGGAAGTGTCTCTTTTGTAAACCACTTGCGGTTCAATACAAAATTTCCCTGATAATTCAGGGTCAACATCAAATATTTTCCAATATTTGGAAATAATGTTTTTAATGTCATAAAAATTGGATGTGTAAGTAAGAGTAAGCACCCGTCCAAAATTTAAAGGTTTACAGTCATTATGACATTTGGTGGACACCTGCCCTAGTAGTGCAAGAAAATGACCATTCATTCTTTTAGTTTTAGCTTCATTAAAAATATCTATGACAAAGG
Source organism: Protopterus annectens (assembly GCF_019279795.1). Lineage (NCBI taxonomy): Eukaryota > Metazoa > Chordata > Ceratodontiformes > Protopteridae > Protopterus > Protopterus annectens. Next base: position 1,531,306,605 of record NC_056741.1, on the reverse strand, counting down.
TTTCAGGGTACCACCTCTTACAAAATATGTTTTTTAATGTTTCACATTCACTAAGAAAATCTGCAAAGTCAGACACCATTCTGGCCAGTCTTACATATTGGCCCTTTACTAGGGCTTTTTTCTGGTGCAATGGGTGTGCGCTTGTATAATGCAATAGTGAATTTGAATAGGTAGGTTTCCTATATAGTTGTGAAACAAAACAATTGTTTTCAAAGTCTTTCTTGATGGTAACATCTAAATAATTAATCAGTTCTACATTGCTATTCATAGTAAACTTAAGAAAACTTGTAGTTCCATTAATATAGGTGAAGAACCTCTTCAGGTCGTCCTCACTATCTTTCCAAAACAGGACTATATCATCTGGGTATCGCCAATACAATACCCATGAAGTCCTAAATTCCGAGTTGGTAACAAACAGGTCCTCCCATTGTGCCAAGACAATGTTGGCAAACACTGGAGCACAGCACACACCCATTGCAACACCCTGTTTTTGCTTAAAAAGATGCCCTTCAAAGGTCACGAAATTATTCTCTAATATTATTTCCATACATGTTCGTAAAGTCAGAATGGTGTTATGATTAAGTGTTGAATTGGCACATAAATAGTCATAAAACCATTCAAGGCCAATTTGATGTGGAATAACTGAAAAGAGATCACGAACATCAATAGTGACTAATATGTTACTATAAAAAAACATGTCCTGTTTAACTTTAGTAAGAAAGTCCCATGAGTCCCTAATCACAAGACTACGTGAATCTAGAATGTTTTTTGTCATATTGTCAATGAACTTAGCAATACTATAAGTTTTCGAGGCTTTTGCATCCACAATTGGTCTTAATGGTGGGTTTTCTAAGGATTTATGAATTTTTGGTATGCCAAAAATTGTGGGTATTTTAGGATGGCTTATAAGTATATAGTTATGAGTTTCTAAGGTAATTTGCCCATTTAATAACAGTTGTTCCAATTCCAGATCAATATTACGATATGCTATATTAATCTCATTTCGTGAGACCTCAAGATAGACATCACTATACAGAAGTACCATCATCCTGCTGTTATAGTCAACCACATTCATAATTACCGTGTCCCCACCTTTATCAGGCTTCATTATTCTTACAACCACATTCATAATTACCATGCCCCCACCTTTATCAGGTTTCATTATACTTACAACCACATTCATAATTACCATGCCCCCACCTTTATCAGGTTTCATTATTCTTACAACCATATTCATAATTATCGTGCCCCCACCTTTATCAGGTTTCATTATTCTTACAACCACATTCATAATTACCATGCCCCCACCTTTATCAGGTTTCATTATTCTTATGTCACTATACTCTAAAATTTCACTTAATAGTTTTCTCTCATCACAGTCTAAGTTAGCTTGACCAGGTTTTTTATACTTGTTCACTAATACGTTCCTGATATCAGCTTCACATAGATTCTCAAACAGCTGTACTAGGGGGTGTGATGGGGGTAAAAAAATACTAGGCCTACGTGTATCCAAATGGCCAGTAATAGTATTGTTATCATGAAAATGTAAGGCCAAATTAAGTTTTCTTGTAAATAATTTAAGTTGTATAATAGAGTCAGTGAGCATCCCTTCCTTAATAGGAACAAAATTAAAGCCCTTGGATAATATCTCGGCTCACCTGGTGTCAACTCGGACCTGGCTGTAGTTATAAAGGCTAAAATCACAGTTATTATTGTTAATAACATTAAGTACCAGACCACTATTGTTATCATTGTCAAAATTGTTGTCAGGGTGTATCTCCTGTATGAACCCCATCTCCCCCTCCAGGAACCCATCCCAGGGTTGTTGCCATTCCTGTAGTAATCCTGCCTCCCCTGTCTCTGGTTCTTTAACCTCTCCAACCTCCATAAAGGAGGTTGCTCTAAAGGGGAAAAATTTCCATTATACAATTCCTCCTCTAAAACGTGCACGCTGATTGGCCAGCCCAACCAGCGTGCCCGTTGTAAATCCCTCAATATACTAACGGAAAAAGGTCCGGTCGCCCGGACTTTTTCCGTTAGTATAAACTATCTCACTATGTTAAAAGAGTTTAACATAGCGATAGGTTTAAAAGCAACAGATCTCCGTTGCTTTTTAAAGCTGTCTCGCTATGTTAAACTCCTTTAACATAGCGACACAATGTGTAAGCAACGGAGATCTTGCGATCTCCGTTGCTTTAAACCTGTCTCGCTATATTAAATGGGTTTAACATGGCGAGACAGCTTTAAAATAAGTAACGGAGATCTCCGTTGCTTATTTTAAAGCTGTCTCGCTATGTTAAACCCATTTAACATAGCGAGACAGTAAAAAGCAATGGAGATCTTGGGTTCTCCGTTGCTTTTGCCCACAGCTCTGATGTACTGCGTAGGCATGCGCAGTACATCAGAACTGCCGTGGAATACCAGACAGCTGCGGAAGGGCAGCAAAGAGGCATTATACAATGCCATTATTTAAGAAAAGTAATTATTTATTTTCTTAAATAATGTCATTGTATAATAATAACTTCTGGGTGGTAATGGATTTAACCACGGTTGTCTTTGTTTGGTCCCTCAGGCTTCGGGACCAAACCACGCCAACCGTGGTTAAATCCCGCATTACCCACACCCAGGCGTGGGTTATTGCTATACTATTGCCTTGTGCATGCTCATCAATTTCATTGTCCTCAGTACAAGAAATGTTATTAACAGAAAAACTTTCTTGTCCCCTCGGTGGATCTGGATTCTCATAGTCCACCTTATCCCTTAATAATTTCCTTTCCTTCCTAGTCTTTAATTCAATTAGTTCGGTGCCAACATGATTAAACAGCATTAAAGTTATTACGTTTCATTTCAAACAACAAGTCATTTTTAATGCTTAAATCTAAAGTGTTAATCTCCCTTAATAACAATGACATTTTACAGTTATTGTCAGATATCAAAATTTAAAGCAATTCACACCCTTGCCTGTTAAAAAATTGTAGAAGTTCTTTATGAAGGTGTGAGTCCTTTTCCAGTCCAGTGGGAAATTTCCATAAACAGAGCCCCTTAGGCACCTGCTCTCTTTTGGTACACTCAGTTAAGTATTCATTTATCAGTTGCAATTTTTTATATTTCAGAAGTAGCCCTCTAAAACTGGAAATTTGTTGATCCAATGTACCTGGGTTAACAAGATTATTACTAAAGTTAGAAACTCGATTAAAACCGGTTTCGGTTTTAAGCCATTGTTCAACCAATACATTAATAGTCACTTCCTGCCTATCGACAGAAACATTCTGAGCCTGTGTGTTACAGCTAAAACCATTGGTGTTACCAAAAACTAAGTCAATTTCCTGGTTGCTGTGAAGGCCCGTTCTTTGGGCTGGTGTAATAAGCAAATCATTAGTCTCTGAGCCTTGTGAATTAGTAATGTCATTCGACCCTAAATAAAGAGGGTTAGACATTAATTTGTCCACTTTTTTAGATAAATCGGAAACTGTTGCAGTTATGTTGCAGTTAAAGTGGATACAGATCTAAGTAGAGTCTGCAGTTCTGCATCGCCAGTGTCACGCATCTGCTCGCCTACATCCATGACAACAAACAAGGAAAACAGGTAGAGTCTTACAAATAATGAAAAATAAAAGTCAGCTGTTGCAAGACAAACGCGACGCTTGGTAGGTGGTAAATCCTTTATAAGCAGAAAACTCCAAATCCAGAAAAATACAGACAATATTCATCCAAGATAAAACAGTGCAAGCAAACACATCAGTATTAAGCGCTTTCGTCTGGTAGATCACTTCCTCAGAATACAAAATACTGAAATTAGCACCTGTTTAAATACAATGCTTAAACCAAAGTTGAAAGGAAGGTGCCTGCTTAACTGATAACCAAAAAGAAAGCACCAGTTCAACAACGAAGGAGCACAGATAAAAGGTTTAATTGGGCGTATTGAATCACCACAGCAATCCACAGAACACCAAGACAGTACGCAGTGTAAAACACATAAACACATCAACGTTTCGTCAATCCTTCTTCAGACAAATACAATGCTTACCCAATCACAAATAAGCTGACATAATTTCCCTCATTAACAAGGCTGCAAATACCTAATGCAAGCCAAATATAAAACAATAATACATATAAAAAGTATGTTTTAAATCCCTAAACAATACAATTTGGATACACGTAGGCCTAGCATTTTTTTACCCCCATCGTACAGCTGTTTGAGAATCTATGTGAAGGTGATATCAGGAACTTATTAGTGAACAAGTATAAAAAACCTGGTCAAGCTAACTTGGACTATGATGAGAGAAAACTATTAAGTGAAATTTTAGAGCATCGTGACATAAGAATAATGAAACCTGATAAAGTTGGGGGCATGGTAATTATGAATGTGGTTGTAAGAGTAATGAAACCTGATAAAGGTGGGGGCACGGTAATTATGAATGTGGTTGTAAGAATAATGAAACCTGATAAAGGTGGGGGCACGGTAATTATGAATGTGGTTGTAAGAATAATGAAACCTGATAAAGGTGGGGGCATGGTAATTATGAATGTGGTTGTAAGAATAATGAAACCTGATAAAGGTGGGGGCATGGTAATTATGAATGTGGTTGTAAGAATAATGAAACCTGATAAAGGTGGGGGCATGGTAATTATGAATGTGGTTGTAAGAATAATGAAACCTGATAAAGGTGGGGGCACTGTAATTATGAATGTGGTTGTAAGAATAATGAAACCTGATAAAAGTGGGGGCATGGTAATTATGAATGTGGTTGTAAGAATAATGAAACCTGATAAAGGTGGGGGCACAGTAATTATGAATGTGTGAATGTGGTTGTAAGAATAATGAAACCTGATAAAGGTGGGGGCACGGTAATTATGAATGTGGTTGTAAGAATAATGAAACCTGATAAAGGTGGGGGCACGGTAATTATGAATGTGGTTGTAAGAATAATGAAACCTGATAAAGGTGGGGGCATGTTAATTATGAATGTGGTTGTAAGAATAATGAAACCTGATAAAGGTGGGGGCATGGTAATTATGAATGTGGTTGTAAGAATAATGAAACCTGATAAAGGTGGGGGCATGGTAATTATGAATGTGGTTGTAAGAATAATGAAACCTGATAAAGGTGGGGGCACTGTAATTATGAATGTGGTTGTAAGAATAATGAAACCTGATAAAGGTGGGGCATGGTAATTATGAATGTGGTTGTAAGAATAATGAAACCTGATAAAGGTGGGGGCACAGTAATTATGAATGTGGTTGTAAGAATAATGAAACCTGATAAAGGTGGGGGCACGGTAATTATGAATGTGGTTGTAAGAATAATGAAACCTGATAAAGGTGGGGGCATGATAATTATGAATGTGGTGGATTATAACAGCAGGATGATTTAACTTCTGTATAGTGATGTCTATCTTGAGGTCTCACGAAATGAGATTAATATAGCATATCGTAATATTGACCTGGAATTGGAACAGTTGTTATTAAATGGGCAAATTACCTTAGAAACTCATAATTATATGCTTATAAGCCATCCTAAAATACCCACAATTTTTGGCATACCAAAAATTTATAAATCCTTCGAAAACCCACCATTAAGACCAATTGTGGATGCAAAAGCCTTGAAAACTTATAGTATTGCTAAGTTCATTGACAATATGACCAAAAACATTCTAGATTCACGTGGTCTTGTGATTAGGGACTCATGGAACTTTCTTACTAAAGTTAAACAGGACATGTTTTTTGATAGTAACATATTAGTCACTATTCATGTTTGTGATCTCTTTTCAGTTATTCCACATCAAATTGGCCTTGAATGGTTTTATGACTATTTATGCGCCAATTCAACACTTAATCATAACACCATTCTGACTTTACGAACATGTATGGAAATAATATTAGAGAATAATTTTGTGACCTTTGAAGGGCATCTTTTTAAGCAAAAACAGGATGTTGCAATGGGTGCGTGCTGTGCTCCAGTGTTTGCCAACATTGTCTTGGCACAATGGGAGGACCTGTTTGTTACCAACTCGGAATTTAGGACTTCATGGGTATTGTATTGGCGATACCCAGATGATATATTACTGTTCTGTAAAGATAGTGAGGACGACCTGAAGAGGTTCTTCACCTATATTAATGGAACTACAAGTTTTCTTAAGTTTACTATGAATAGCAATGTAGAACTGATTAATTATTTAGATGTTACCATCAAGAAAGACTTTGAAAACAATTGTTTTGTTTCACAACTATATAGGAAACCTACCTATTCAAATTCTCCAAAAACGTGGAAGCGGACAAGTACAGCAAAGCACGGGCTGTTTATTTAACGTAAGCGCTTTCGGCTAAAGATATTCCTCAGCCTTCTTCAGACTAAAACAGTAACATACTCACAGCAAGACCTTATATATAAAAAATACAAGTACAAATTAAGACAATTAAAATAGTTAACTGCATTAATTAACCACTTAACTCACTTCAAGCCTAGATTTTAAAGGGCTAATCCCTTGTAACACAGACAGCTTTTAACATTTCTGTTAGATAAAAAGTATGTTATCTAAATAAGCGTCTTGTAAACTTCAAATACAATCAAATCAAATCAATACCGCTAAACTGAATTAACAAACGGAACTCCTAGGAATAAGAAAATATAAGAATATATAATACCCTACGTTTCCAATAAATGAGTCACTCAATGGTAAAACTTTATGACTTGTGAAAAGAAACTAAAAAATTATTATAACCACGTTTGTTTGTATTTCTATAAAGTGTGTATATCTATGCATTCATATTATAAATTTGAATATCAATATAACAACCAACTCATCACTTCAATGCTTTTATTTTGAGGATGCATTTTATGGAAGCATACTCATTTAAACCTGGTGGTAAATGTGCAAATGTTCTAATTTGCCAAAACACCTCCTGTTCTTCCAACCATAATTGTCATGGACCTCCCCTAATGTGAGTTTTAACCTGGTGAATCACTGTAAACAAGAAAGAATGCTCAGGAAATTCATAAATGTGCATTGCAAGTGCGTTAGTCAAGTCCTTTCTCCCTATAGCATACAGATGTTCATAAATTCTTTTCTTTAATGACCTCTCCGACTTCCCAGTGGGGAAAGAGAAACAACGCATATACCAACCATGGCTAATTTTCTTTCAAAAAAAGACTTTTTTGCCAGTGTTAGTAACTCGATTGATCCTTCAAGTAATGAGGAGAGCTCAGTGAGTATCTTATCCTCAAAATAAAAGCAATGAAGCGATGAGTTGGTTATTGATATTCAAATTTATAATATGAATGCATAGATATACACACTTTATACAAATACATACAAACATGGTTATAATAATTTTTTAGTTTCTTTTCACAAGTCATAAATTTTTATCATTGAGTGACTCATTTATTGGAAATGTAGGGTATTATATATTCTTATATTTTCTTATTCCTAGGAGTTCCGTTTGTTAATTCAGTTTAGTGGTATTGATTTGATTTTATTTGATTTATTTGAAGTTTACAAGATGCTTATTTAGATAACATACTTTTTATCTAACAGAAATGTTAAAAGCTGTCTGTGTTACAAGGGATTAGCCCTTTAAAATCTAGGCTTGAAGTGAGTTAAGTGGTTAATTAATGCAGTTAACTATTTTAATTGTCTTAATTTGTACATGTATTTTTTATATATAAGGTCTTGCTGTGAGTATGTTACTGTTTTAGTCTGAAGAAGGCTGAGGAATATCCTTAGCCGACAGCGCTTACGTTAAATAAACAGCCCATGCTTTGCAGTACTTGTCCGCTTCCACCTTTTTGGAGTATTTTTAGTTTTCTCTTTATCTGTGTTTTACCTATTCAAATTCACTATTGCGTTATACAAGCGCACACCCATTGCACCAGAAAAAAAGCCCTAGTAAAGGGCCAATATGTAAGACTGGCCAGAATGGTGTCTGACTTTGCGTATTTTCTTAGTGAATGTGAAACATCAAAAAATATGTTTTGTAAGAGGGGGTACCCTGAAACCTTTGTCATAGATATTTTTAATGAAGTTAAGACTAAAAGAATGAATGGTCATTTTCTTGCACTACTAGGGCAGGTGTCCACCAAAAGTCATAATGACTGTAAACCTTTAAATTTTGGATGGGTGCTTACTCTTACTTACACATCCAATTTTTATGACATTAAAAACATTATTTCCAAATATTGGAAAATATTTGATGTTGACCCTGAATTATCAGGGAAATTTGGTATTGAACCGCAAGTGGTTTACAAAAGAGAAACTTCCCTTAAAGGACTGTTTGAAAGGCAAAAATTTGACATCCGCAATGGTGGTACCTTTAAGTGTGGGAGGTGTGCCCAATGCCCTTATGTTATGGACAGAGAAAAAATCAAGCTCAAAAACTTTGGATATATTTCCAGTTCAAAAAGGATGTACTGTTACACTAAAGGGGTTGTGTATTTGACCTTGTGTAGATTCTGTGCAAGTTTCTATGTAGGTAAAACTAAGAATGCCCTAAGGTTAAGGATTTATCAACATTTATATATCAGAAAAAAAAATGAAACGAATGCACTATATAAACATTTGGTTAGTGAACCTACCCATTCCTTCCTGTTCTTTATTTTAGAACATGTAGATCTGGGACCTCGTGGGGGACCCTTGAATGAGTATTTGGAATTTGTAGAACTCAAATGGCAAATTAGGCTTGATGCTTATCATGCTCCTGGATTAAATGATAGAATTTCTTTATCTTCTCTGTTGAAATTAAAATCTATGTTTTTTATTTAGGTATATATATTGTTTAGGGATGTTTTAAATGTTTTATATGTATTATTATTTTATGTTTGGCTTGCATTAAGTATTTGCAGCCTTGTGAATGAGGGAAATCATGTCAGCTTATTTGTGATTGGGTAAGCAATGTATTTAAACAGGTGTTAATTTCAGTATTTTGTATTCTGAGGAAGTCATTTACCAGATGAAAGCACTTAATACTGCTGTGTTTGCTTGCACTGTTTTATCTTGGATGAATATTGTCTGTATTTTTCTGGATTTGGAGTTTTCTGCTTATAAAGGATTTACCACCTACCAAGCGTCGCTTTTGTCTTGCAACAGCTGCCTTTTATTTTTCATTGTTTGTAAGACTCTACCTGTTTTCCTTGTTTGTTGTCATGGATGGAGGCGAGCAGATGCATGACACTGGCGATGCAGAACTGCAGACTCTACTTAGATCTGTATCCACTTTAACTGCAACAGTTTCAGATTTATCTAAAAAAGTGGACAAATTAATGTGTAACCCTCTTTATTTAGGGTCGAATGACATTACTAATTCACAAGGCTCAGACACTAGTGATTTGCTTATTTCACCAGCCCAAAGAACGGGCCTTCACAGCAACCAGGAAATTGACTTAGTTTGTGGTAACACCAATGGTTTTAGCTGTAACACACAGGCTCAGAATGTTTCTGTTGATAGGCAGGAAGTGACTATTAATGTATCGGTTGAGCAATGGCTTAAAACCAAAACTGGTTTTAATGGAGTTTCTAACTTTAGTAATAATCATGTTAACCCAGGTACATTGGATCACCAAATTTCCAGTTTTAGAGGGCTACTTCTGAAATATAAAAAATTGCAACTGGAAAATGAATACTTAACGGAGTGTACCAAAAGAGAGCAGGTGCCTAAGGGGCTCCGTTTATGGAAATTTCCCACTGGACTGGAAAAGGACTCACACCTTCATAAAGAACTTCTACAATTTTTTAACAGGCAAGGGTGTGAATTGCTTCAAATTTTGATATCTGACAATAACCTTAAAATGTCATTGTTATTAAGGGAGATTAACACTTTAGATTTAAGCATTAAAAATGACTTGTTGTTTGAAATGAAACATAATAACTTTAATGCTGTGTTTAATCATGTTGACACTGGACTAATTGAATTAAAGACTAGGAAGGAAAGGAAATTATTAAGGGATAAGGTGGACTATGAGAATGGTAGAGCATATCCAGATCCACCGAGAGGACAACAAAGTTTTTCTGTTAATAACATTTCTTGTACTGAGGACAATGAAATTGAAGAGCATGCACAAGGCAATAGTGGAAATATTTCCCCTTTAGAGCAAACTCCTTTACGGAGGTTGGAGAGGTTAAAGAACCAGAGACAGGGGAGGCAGGATTACTACAGGAATGGCAACAACCCAGGGATGGGTTCCTGGAGGGGGAGATGGGGTTCATACAGGAGATAAACCCTGACAACAATTTTGACAATGATAACAATAGTGCTCTGGTACTTAATGTTATTAGCAATAATAACTGTGATTTTAACATTTATAACTACAGCCACGTCTGAGTTGACACCAGGTGGGCTGAGTTATTATCCAAGGGCTTTAATTCTGTTCCTATTTTAGAAGGGACGCTCACAGACTGTATTATACAACTTAAATTATTTACAAGAAAACTTAATTTGGCCATACATTTTCACGATAACAATACTATTTCTGGCCATTTGGATACACGTAGGCCTAGTATTTTTTTACCCTCATCACACCCCCTAGTACAGCTGTTTGAGAATCTATGTGAAGCTGATATCAGGAACTTATTAGTGAAAAAGTATAAAAAACCTGGTCAAGCTAACTTGGACTGTGATGAGAGAAAACTATTAAGTGAAATTTTAGAGCATGAAAAAACCTTAAAATTTTTTTTTAAAAAAAAAAAAAAAATTTTTAAAAAAATTTAAAAAAAAAATTTTTTTGGGGAAAAGGGGAAAAATTTTAAAAAAAAAAAAGGGGGAAAAAAAAAGGGGGGGAAAAAAAGGGGAAAAAAAAAAAAAACCCCCCTTTTTTTTTTAAAAAAAAAAAGGGGGGGGGGAAAAAAAAGGGGAAAAAACCCCGGGGGCCCCGGGGGAGGGGGAAAAAGAAAAAAAAAAAATTAAAAAACCCCCGGGGGTTTTTAAAAAAGGGGTTTTTAAAAAAACCCCCCCTTTTGGGAAAAAAAGGGGGGGTTTTAAAAGGGGGTTTTAAAATTTTTTTTTTAAAAAAAAAACCCCCAAAAAAAAAAGGGGAAATTAAATTTTCCCTTTTTTGTTTTTTTTTTCCCCCCGGTTAAACCTTTTTTTTTTAAAAAAAAAAAAAATTTTTTTTTAAAAAAACTTTTAAATTTAAAAAGTAAAAAATTTTTTCCCCCCCAAAAAAAAATTTTAAATTTAAAAAATAAAAAAAAAAAAGGGGGGGGGAAAAAGGGGGGGGAAAAAAAAACCCGGGGGGGAAAAATTTTTAAAAAAGGGAAAAAAAAATTAAAAAGGGGGGGGGAAAAATTTTGGGGGAAAAAAAAATTAAAAAGGGGGGGGAAAGGGTTTTTTACAAAAAAAAATGGGGGGGGGAATTTTTGGGTTTAAAAAAAAAAAAGGGGGGGGGGTTTTAAATTTTGGGGGAAAAAAAAATTAAAAAGGGGGGGGGAATTAAAGGGGTTTGGGAAAAAAAAAAAAAGGGGGGGGAATTAAAGGGGTTTGGGGAAAAAAAAAAAAGGGGGGGGTTTAAAGGGGTTTGGGGAAAAAAAAAAAAGGGGGGGGTTTAAAGGGGTTTTTGGGAAAAAAAAAAAAGGGGGGGGAAATTAAATGGGGGGAAAAAAAAAAAAAGGGGGGGGTTTAAAAAAGGGTTTTTTAAAAAATAAAAAAAAAAGGGGGGGGGTTTAAAAAATTTTTTTTAAAAAAAAAAAAGGGGGGGGGTTTAAAGGGGTTTGGGAAAAAAAAAAAAAGGGGGGGAATTTTTTTGGGGTTGTTTTAAAAAAAAAGGTGGGGGGAAATTTAATTTGGGGGGAAAAAAAAATTAAAAAGGGGGGGGTTTTAAATTTTGGGGGAAAAAAAAATTAAAAAGGGGGGGGGAAATTTTTTTGGGGTTGTTTTAAAAAAAAAGGTGGGGGGGAATTTTTTTGGGGTTGGGAAAAAAAAAAAAAGGGGGGGAAAAAAAATTTTTTTTTTAAAAAAAAAAAAAGGGGGGGGGTTTAAAGGGGTTTGGGAAAAAAAAAAAAAGGGGGGGGGTTTAAAGGGGTTTGGGAAAAAAAAAAAAAGGGGGGGGGTTTTTTGGGGAAAAAAAAAAGGTGGGGGGGGGAAAAATTTTGGGGGAAAAAAAAATTAAAAAGGGGGGGGAAAAATTTTTGGGTTTAAAAAAAAAAAAAGGGGGGAATTTTTTTAAAAAAAAAGGGGGGGGGGGGAAAAAAAAATTTTTTTTTAAAAAAAAAAAAAGGGGGGGGGTTTAAAGGGGTTTGGGAAAAAAAAAAAAAGGGGGGGAATTAAATTTTGGGAAAAAAAAAAAAGGGGGGGGAATTAAAAAAGGGTTTTTTAAAAAATAAAAAAAAAAGGGGGGGCCTTTTTTTGGGGGGTTTTAAAAAAAAAAAAAGGGGGGGGTAATTATGAAGGGGTTTTAAAAAAAAAAAAAGGGGGGGGAAAAAAATTTTTTTTTAAAAAAAAAAAAAGGGGGGGAAAAAAATTTTTTTTAAAAAAAAAAAAAGGGGGGGGAAATTTTTTTGGGGGGTTTTAAAAAAAAAGGTGGGGGGAAATTTTTTTGGGGTTGGGAAAAAAAAAAAAAGGGGGGGGTTTAAAGGGGTTTGGGAAAAAAAAAAAAAGGGGGGGGAATTAAAAAAGGGTTTTTTAAAAAATAAAAAAAAAAGGGGGGGGGTTTAAAAAAGGGTTTTTTAAAAAATAAAAAAAAAAGGGGGGGGGTTAGGGGGGAAAAAAAAAAAAAGGGGGGGGTTTAAAGGGGTTTGGGAAAAAAAAAAAAAGGGGGGGGAAAAAAATTTTTTTTTAAAAAAAAAAAAAGGGGGGGGGTTTAAAGGGGTTTGGGAAAAAAAAAAAAAGGGGGGGAAATTTAATTAGGGTTGTTTTAAAAAAAAAAAAAAAAGGGGTGAAAAAAAGGGGGAAAAAAAGGGGCCGGAAAAAGGGGGGGGGAAAATTAAAAAAAAAAAAAGGGGCCCCAAAAGGGGGGTTTGGTAAAATAAAAAAAAAAAAGGGGGGAAAAATAAAAAAGGGGGGGAAAAAAGGGGGAAAAAAAGGGGGCCGGGAAAAAGGGGGGGGTTTTTTTAAAAAAAAAAAAAAAGGGGGGCCAAAAAAAGGGGGGGTTTTTTTTAAAAAAAAAAAAAAAGGGGGGGGGGGGGGGGTTTTTAAAAAAAAAAAAGGGGGGAAAAAAGGGGGGGGGGTTTGGGGGGAAAAAATAAGGGGGGGAAAAATGGGGGGGGTTGGTTTAAAAAGGGGGGAAAAAAAAAAAATTTAAAAAATTTTTTAAAAAAAAAAAAAAAAACAAAAAGGGGGTTGGTTTAAAAAGGGGGGAAAAAAAAACCGGGGGGGGGGGGTTTTTTTTAAAAAAAAAAAAAAAGGGGGGGAAGAAAAGGGGGGAAAAAAGGGGGAAAAAAAGGGGGCCGGGAAAAAGGGGGGGGGAAAAAGAAAGGGGGAAAAAAAGGGAAAAAAAGGGAGGAAAAAAAAAAATTATTTTAAAAAATTGGGAAAAAAAGGGGGGAAAATTTAATAAAATTTTTTTGGGGGGGTTTTATAAAGGTGGGGGAAGGAAAAAAAAAAAAAGGGGGGGGAAAAAATTTATAAAGGTGGGGGAAGGAAAAAAAAAAAAAGGGGGGGAAAGGGAAATTTAAAAGGGGGGAAAATAAAAAATTGGGGGGGAAAGGAAAAAAAGGGGGGAAAAAAAAATTTTGGGGGGGGGAAAGGAAAAAAAGGGGGGGGAAAAAAAAATTTTGGGAAAAATAAAAAATTGGGGGGGAAAGGGAAATTTAAAAGGGGGGAAAATAAAAAATTGGGGGGGAAAAAAAAAAGGGGGGGGAAAAAAAAAATTTTTTGGGTTGGGGTTTAAAAAAAATTTTTTGGGGGGGGAAAAAAAAAAAGGGGGGGAAAAAAAATTTTGGGGGGGGGAAAAAAAAAATTTTTTGGGGGGGGAAAAACAAAAAAAAGGGGGGGAAAGGGAAATTTAAAAGGGGGGAAAAAAAAAAAAAAAGGGGGGTAAAAAATTTAAAAAGGGGGGGGAAAAAAAAAAAGGGGGGGGGAAAAAATTAAGGGGGGGTTTAAAAAGGGGGGGGAAAAAAAAAAAGGGGGGGGAAAAAAAAAATTTTTTGGGGGGGGAAAAAAAAATTTTGGGGGGGGGGAAAAAATTTAAAAAGGGGGGGAAATTAAAAAATTGGGGGGGGGTTTTATAAAGGGGGGTTTAAAAAGGGGGGAAAAAAAAAAAAAAACAGGGGGGTTTTAAAAAAAAAAAAGGGGGGGGGGGAAAAAAGGTTTTAAAAAATTTTAAAAAAAAAGGGGGAGGAATTTTAAATTTGGGTTTTTGTAAAAAAATAAAAAGGTTGGGACGCGTAATTCTGAATGTGGTTGTAAGAATAATGAAACCTGATAAAGGTGGGGGCACGGTAATTATGAATGTGGTTGTAAGAATAATGAAACCTGATAAAGGTGGGGGCATGGTAATTATGAATGTGGTTGTAAGAATAATGAAACCTGATAAAGGTGGGGGCATGGTAATTATGAATGTGGTTGTAAGAATAATGAAACCTGATAAAGGTGGGGGCATGGTAATTATGAATGTGGTTGTAAGAATAATGAAACCTGATAAAGGTGGGGGGCACGGTAATTATGAATGTGGTTGTAAGAATAATGAAACCTGATAAAGGTGGGGGCACAGTAATTATGAATGTGGTTGTAAGAATAATGAAACCTGATAAAGGTGGGGGCATGGTAATTATGAATGTGGTTGTAAGAATAATGAAACCTGATAAAGGTGGGGGCATGGTAATTATGAATGTGGTTGTAAGAATAATGAAACCTGATAAAGGTGGGGGCACGGTAATTATGAATGTGGTTGTAAGAATAATGAAACCTGATAAAGGTGGGGGCACGGTAATTATGAATGTGGTTGTAAGAATAATGAAACCTGATAAAGGTGGGGGCACGTAATTATGAATGTGGTTGTAAGAATAATGAAACCTGATAAAGGTGGGGCACGGTAATTATGAATGTGGTTGTAAGAATAATGAAACCTGATAAAGGTGGGGGCATGGTAATTATGAATGTGGTTGTAAGAATAATGAAACCTGATAAAGGTGGGGGCACGGTAATTATGAATGTGGTTGTAAGAATAATGAAACCTGATAAAGGTGGGGCATGGTAATTATGAATGTGGTTGTAAGAATAATGAAACCTGATAAAGGTGGGGGCATGGTAATTATGAATGTGGTTGTAAGAATAATGAAACCTGATAAAGGTGGGGGCACGGTAATTATGAATGTGGTTGTAAGAATAATGAAACCTGATAAAGGTGGGGGCATGGTAATTATGAATGTGGTTGTAAGAATAATGAAACCTGATAAAGGTGGGGCACGGTAATTATGAATGTGGTTGTAAGAATAATGAAACCTGATAAAGGTGAGGGGCGGGAATTATGAATGTGGTTGTAAGAATAATGAAACCTGATAAAGGTGGGGGCATGATAATTATGAATGTGGTTGTAAGAATAATGAAACCTGATAAAGGTGGGGATACGGTAATTATGAATGTGGTTGTAAGAATAATGAAACCTGATAAAGGCGGGAGCATGGTAATTATGAATGTGGTTGTAAGAATAATGAAACCTGATACAGGTGGGGGCATGGTAATTATGAATGTGGTTGTAAGAATAATGAAACCTGATAAAGGCGGGGGCATGGTAATTATGAATGTGGTTGTAAGAATAATGAAACCTGATAAAGGTGGGGGCATGGTAATTATGAATGTGGTTGTAAGAATAATGAAACCTGATAAAGGTGGGGGCACAGTAATTATGAATGTGGTTGTAAGAATAATGAAACCTGATAAAGGTGGGGGCATGGTAATTATGAATGTGGTTGTAAGAATAATGAAACCTGATAAAGGTGGGGGCATGGTAATTATGAATGTGGTTGTAAGAATAATGAAACCTGATAAAGGTGGGGGCACGGTAATTATGAATGTGGTTGTAAGAATAATGAAACCTGATAAAGGGGGGGCATGGTAATTATGAATGTGGTTGTAAGAATAATGAAACCTGATAAAGGTGGGGGCACGGTAATTATGAATGTGGTTGTAAGAATAATGAAACCTGATAAAGGGGGGGCATGGTAATTATGAATGTGGTTGTAAGAATAATGAAACCTGATAAAGGTGGGGGCACGGTAATTATGAATGTGGTTGTAAGAATAATGAAACTTGATAAAGGTGGGGCATGGTAATTATGAATGTGGCTGTAAGAATAATGAAACCTGATAAAGGTGGGGGCATGGTAATTATGAATGTGGTTGTAAGAATAATGAAACCTGATAAAGGTGGGGCACGGTAATTATGAATGTGGTTGTAAGAATAATGAAACCTGATAAAGGTGGGGGCACGGTAATTATGAATGTGGTTGTAAGAATAATGAAACCTGATAAAGGTGGGGCACAGTAATTATGAATGTGGTTGTAAGAATAATGAAACCTGATAAAGGTGGGGGCATGGTAATTATGAATGTGGTTGTAAGAATAATGAAACCTGATAAAGGTGGGGCACGGTAATTATGAATGTGGTTGTAAGAATAATGAAACCTGATAAAGGTGGGGGCATGGTAATTATGAATGTGGTTGTAAGAATAATGCAACCTGATAAAGGTGGGGGCACAGTAATTATGAATGTGGTTGTAAGAATAATGAAAGCTGATAAAGGCAGGGGCACGGTAATTATGAATGTGATTGTAAGAATAATGAAACCTGATAAAGGTGGGGGCATGGTAATTATGAATGTGGTTGTAAGAATAATGAAACCTGATAAAGGTGGGGGCATGGTAATTATGAATGTGGTTGTAAGAATAATGAAACCTGATAAAGGTGGGGGCATGGTAATTATGAATGTGGTTGTAAGAATAATGAAACCTGATAAAGGTGGAGGCACAGTAATTATGAATGTGGTTGTAAGAATAATGAAACCTGATAAAGGTGGGGGCATGGTAATTATGAATGTGGTTGTAAGAATAATGAAACCTGATAAAGGTGGGGGCACGGTAATTATGAATGTGGTTGTAAGAATAATGAAACCTGATAAAGGTGAGGGGCGGGAATTATGAATGTGGTTGTAAGAATAATGAAACCTGATAAAGGTGGGGGCATGGTAATTATGAATGTGGTTGTAAGAATAATGAAACCTGATAAAGGTGGGGGCATGGTAATTATGAATGTGGTTGTAAGAATAATGAAACCTGATAAAGGTGGGGGACGGTAATTATGAATGTGGTTGTAAGAATAATGAAACCTGATAAAGGTGGGGGCATGGTAATTATGAATGTGGTTGTAAGAATAATGAAACCTGATAAAGGTGGGGGCATGGTAATTATGAATGTGGTTGTAAGAATAATGAAACCTGATAAAGGTGGGGCACAGTAATTATGAATGTGGTTGTAAGAATAATGAAACCTGATAAAGGTGGGGGCACAGTAATTATGAATGTGGTTGTAAGAATAATGAAACCTGATAAAGGTGGGGGCACAGTAATTATGAATGTGGTTGTAAGAATAATGAAACCTGATAAAGGTGGGGCACGGTAATTATGAATGTGGTTGTAAGAATAATGAAACCTGATAAAGGTGGGGGCACGGTAATTATGAATGTGGTTGTAAGAATAATGAAACCTGATAAAGGTGGGGCACGGTAATTATGAATGTGGTTGTAAGAATAATGAAACCTGATAAAGGTGGGGCATGGTAATTATGAATGTGGTTGTAAGAATAATGAAACCTGATAAAGGTGGGGGCATGGTAATTATGAATGTGGTTGTAAGAATAATGAAACCTGATAAAGGTGGGGGCACAGTAATTATGAATGTGGTTGTAAGAATAATGAAACCTGATAAAGGTGGGGGCACAGTAATTATGAATGTGGTTGTAAGAATAATGAAACCTGATAAAGGTGGGGGCACGTAATTATGAATGTGGTTGTAAGAATAATGAAACCTGATAAAGGTGGGGGCATGGTAATTATGAATGTGGTTGTAAGAATAATGAAACCTGATAAAGGCGGGGGCATGGTAATTATGAATGTGGTTCTAAGAATAATGAAACCTGATAAAGGTGGGGGCATGGTAATTATGAATGTGGTTGTAAGAATAATGAAACCTGATAAAGGTGGGAGCACGGTAATTATGAATGTGGTTGTAAGAATAATGAAACCTGATAAAGGTGGGGGCACAGTAATTATGAATGTGGTTGTAAGAATAATGAAACCTGATAAAGGCGGGGGCATGGTAATTATGAATGTGGTTGTAAGAATAATGAAACCTGATAAAGGTGGGGGCACAGTAATTATGAATGTGGTTGTAAGAATAATGAAACCTGATAAAGGTGGGGGCACAGTAATTATGAATGTGGTTGTAAGAATAATGAAACCTGATAAAGGTGGGGCACGGTAATTATGAATGTGGTTGTAAGAATAATGAAACCTGATAAAGGTGGGGGCATGGTAATTATGAATGTGGTTGTAAGAATAATGAAACCTGATAAAGGTGGGGGCACGGTAATTATGAATGTGGTTGTAAGAATAATGAAACCTGATAAAGGTGGGGCACGGTAATTATGAATGTGGTTGTAAGAATAATGAAACCTGATAAAGGTGGGGGCACGATAATTATGAATGTGGTTGTAAGAATAATGAAACCTGATAAAGGTGGGGGCATGGTAATTATGAATGTGGTTGTAAGAATAATGAAACCTGATAAAGGTGGGGGCACGTAATTATGAATGTGGTTGTAAGAATAATGAAACCTGATAAAGGTGGGGGCACGGTAATTATGAATGTGGTTGTAAGAATAATGAAACCTGATAAAGATGGGGGAATGGTAATTATGAATGTGGTTGTAAGAATAATGAAACCTGATAAAGGTGGGGGCACAGTAATTATGAATGTGGTTGTAAGAATAATGAAACCTGATAAAGGTGGGGGACGGTAATTATGAATGTGGTTGTAAGAATAATGAAACCTGATAAAGGTGGGGGCACGGTAAATATGAATGTGGTTGTAAGAGTAATGAAACCTGATAAAGGTGGGGGCATGGTAATTATGAATGTGGTTGTAAGAATAATTACACCTGATAAAGGTGGGGGCACGGTAATTATGAATGTGGTTGTAAGAGTAATGAAACCTGATAAAGGTGGGGGCATGGTAATTATGAATGTGGTTGTAAGAATAATGAAACCTGATAAAGGTGGGGGCACGGTAATTATGAATGTGGTTGTAAGAATAATGAAACCTGATAAAGGTGGCGGCACGGTAATTATGAATGTGGTTGTAAGAATAATGAAACCTGATAAAGGTGGGGGCACGGTAATTATGAATGTGGTTGTAAGAATAATGAAACCTGATAAAGGTGGGGGCATGGTAATTATGAATGTGGTTGTAAGAGTAATGAAACCTGATAAAGGTGGGGGCACGTAATTATGAATGTGGTTGTAAGAATAATGAAACCTGATAAAGGTGGGGGCACGGTAATTATGAATGTGGTTGTAAGAATAATGAAACCTGATAAAGATGGGGGCATGGTAATTATGAATGTGGTTGTAAGAATAATGAAACCTGATAAAGGTGGGGGCACAGTAATTATGAATGTGGTTGTAAGAATAATGAAACCTGATAAAGGTGGGGGACGGTAATTATGAATGTGGTTGTAAGAATAATGAAACCTGATAAAGGTGGGGGCACGGTAAATATGAATGTGGTTGTAAGAATAATGAAACCTGATAAAGGTGGGGGCACGGTAATTATGAATGTGGTTGTAAGAATAATGAAACCTGATAAAGGTGGGGGACGGTAATTATGAATGTTGTTGTAAGAATAATGAAACCTGATAAAGGTGGGGGCAAGGTAAATATGAATGTGGTTTTAAGAATAATGAAACCTGATAAAGGTGGGGGCACGGTAATTATGAATGTGGTTGTAACAATAATGAAACCTGATAAAGGTGGGGGACGGTAATTATGAATGTGGTTGTAAGAATAATGAAACCTGATAAAGGTGGGGGCACGGTAAATATGAATGTGGTTGTAAGAATAATGAAACCTGATAAAGGTGGGGGCACGGTAATTATGAATGTGGTTGTAAGAATAATGAAACCTGATAAAGGTGGGGGACGGTAATTATGAATGTTGTTGTAAGAATAATGAAACCTGATAAAGGTGGGGGCAAGGTAAATATGAATGTGGTTTTAAGAATAATGAAACCTGATAAAGGTGGGGGCACGGTAATTATGAATGTGGTTGTAACAATAATGAAACTTGATAAAGGTGGGGGCACGATAATTATGAATGTGGTTGTAAGAATAATGAAACCTGATAAAGGTGGGGGCACGGTAGTTATGAATGTGGTTGTAAGAATAATGAAACCTGATAAAGGTGGGGGCACGGTAATTATGAATGTGGTTGTAAGAATAATGTAACCTGATAAAGGTGGGGGACGGTAATTATGAATGTGGTTGTAAGAATAATGAAACCTGATAAAGGTGGGGGACGGTAACTATGAATGTGGTTGTAAGAATAATGAAACCTGATAAAGGTGGGGGCTTGGTAATTATGAATGTGGTTGTAAGAATAATGAAACCTGATAAAGGTGGGGGCATGGTAATTATGAATGTGGTTGTAAGAATAATGAAACCTGATAAAGGTGGGGGCACGGTAATTATGAATGTGGTTGTAAGAATAATGAAACCTGATAAAGGTGGGGGCATGGTAATTATGAATGTGGTTGTAACAATAATGAAACCTGATAAAGGTGGGGGCATGGTAATTATGAATGTGGTTGTAACAATAATGAAACCTGATAAATGTGGGGGCATGGTAATTATGAATGTGGTTGTAAGAATAATGAAACCTGATAAAGGTGGGGGCACGGTAATTATGAATGTGGTTGTAAGAATAATGAAACCTGATAAAGGTGGGGGCACGGTAATTATGAATGTGGTTGTAAGAATAATGAAACCTGATAAAGGTGGGGGCACGGTAATTATGAATGTGGTTGTAAGAATAATGAAACCTGATAAAGGTGGGGGCATGGTAATTATGAATGTGGTTGTAAGAATAATGAAACCTTAATAAGGTGGAGGCATGGTAATTATGAATGTGTTTGTAAGAATAATGAAACCTGATATAGGTGGGGGCACGGTTATTATGAATGTGGTTGTAAGAATAATGAAACCTGATAAAGGTGGGGGCATGGTAATTATGAATGTGGTTGTAAGAATAATGAAACCTGATGAAGGTGGGGGCACGTAATTATGAATGTGGTTGTAAGAATAATGAAATCTGATAAAGGTGGGGGCACGGTAATTATGAATGTGGTTGTAAGAATAATGAAACCTGATAAAGGTGGGGGCACGTAATTATGAATGTGGTTGTAAGAATAATGAAACTTGATAAAGGTGGGGGCATGGTAATTATGAATGTGGTTGTAAGAATAATGAAACCTGATAAAGGTGGGGGCACGGTAATTATGAATGTGGTTGTAAGAATAATGAAACCTGATAAAGGTGGGGCACGGTAATTATGAATGTGGTTGTAAGAGTCATGAAACCTGATAAAGGTGGGGGCATGGTATTTATGAATTTGGTTGTAAGAATAATGAAACCTGATAAAGGTGGGGGCTCGTAATTATGAATGTGGTTGTAAGAATAATGAAACCTGATAAAGGTGGGTGCATGGTAATTATGAATGTGGTTGTAAGAATAATGAAACCTGATAAAGATGGGGGCACGGTAATTATGAATGTGGTTGTAAGAATAATGAAACCTGATAAAGGTCCCGGCCCGCTAATTATGAATGTGGTTGTAAGAATAATGAAACCTGATAAAGGTGGGGGCACAGTAATTATGAATTTGGTTGTAAGAATAATGAAACCTGATAAAGGTGGGGGCACTGTAATTATGAATGTGGTTGTAAGAATAATGAAACCTGATAAAGGTGGGGGCACGGTAATTATGAATGTGGTTGTAAGAATAATGAAATCTGATAAAGGTGGGGGCATGGTAATTATGAATGTGGTTTTAAGAATAATGAAACCTGATAAAGGTGGGGTCATGGTAATTATGAATGTGGTTGTAAGAATAATGAAACCTGATAAAGGTGGGGGGCACGGTAATTATGAATGTGGTTGTAAGAATAATGAACCCTAATAAAGGTGGGGACACGGTAATTATGAATGTGGTTGTAAGAATAATGAAACCTGATAAAGGTGGGGGCACGGTAATTATGAATGTGGTTGTAAGAATAATGAAACCTGATAAAGGTGGGGGCACAGTAATTATGAATGTGGTTGTAAGAATAATGAAACCTGATAAAGGTGGGGGCACGGTAATTATGAATGTGGTTGTAAGAATAATGAAACCTGATAAAGGTGGGGGACGGTAATTATGAATGTGGTTGTAAGAATAATGAAACCTGATAAAGGTTGGGGCATGGTAATTATGAATGTGGTTGTAAGAATAATGAAACCTGATAAAGGTGGGGGCATGGTAATTATGAATGTGGTTGTAAGAATAATGAAACCTGATAAAGGTGGGGGCATGGTAATTATGAATGTGGTTGTAAGAATAATGAAACCTGATAAAGGTGGGGCACGGTAATTATGAATGTGGTTGTAAGAATAATGAAACCTGATAAAGGTGGGGGCACAGTAATTATGAATGTGGTTGTAAGAATAATGAAACCTGATAAAGGTGGGGGCATGGTAATTATGAATGTGGTTGTAAGAATAATGAAACCTGATAAAGGTGGGGGCATGGTAATTATGAATTTGGTTGTAAGAATAATGAAACCTGATAAAGGTGGGGGCACGATAATTATTAATGTGGTTGACTATAACAGCAGGATGATGGAACTTCTGTATAGTGATGTCTATCTTGAGGTCTCATGAAAAGAGATTAATATAGCATATCGTAATATTGACCTGGAATTGGAACAGCTATTATTAAATGGGCAAATTACCTTAGAAACTCATAATTATATGCTTATAAGCCATCCTAAAATACCCACAATTTTTGGCATACCAAAAATTCATAAATCCTTAGAAAACCCACCATTAAGACCAATTGTGGCTGCAAAAGCCTTGAAAACTTATAGTATTGCTAAGTTCATTGACAATATGACCAAAAACATTCTAGATTCACGTGGTCTTGTGATTAGGGACTCATGGGACTTTCTTACTAAAGTTAAACAGGACATGTTTTTTGATAGTAACATATTAGTCACTATTGATGTTTGCGATCTCTTTTCAGTTATTCCACATCAAATTGGCCTAGAATGGTTTTATGAATATTTTGTGTCAATTCAACGCTTAATCATAGCACCATTCTGACTTTATGAATATGTATGGAAATAATATTAGAGAATAATTTTGTGACCTTTGAAGGGCATCTTTGTAAGTAAAAACAGGGTGTTGCAATGGGTGCGTGCTGTGCTCCAGTGTTTGTCATCATTGTCTTGGCAGAATGGGAGGACCTGTTTGTTACCAACTCGGAATTTAGGACTTCATGGGTATTGTATGGGCGATACCTAGATGATATAGTCCTGTTCTGGAAAGCTAGTGAGGACGACCTGAAGAGATTCTTCACCTATATTAATGGAACTACAAGTTTTCTTAAGTTTACTATGAATAGCAATGTAGAACTGATTAATTATTTAGATGTTACCATCAAGAAAGACTTTGAAAACAATTGTTTTGTTTCACAACTATATAGGAAACCTACCTATTCAAATTCACTATTGCATTATACAAGCGCACACCCATTGCACCAGAAAAAAGCCCTAGTAAAGGGCCAATATGTAAGACTCGCCAGAATGGTGTCTGACTTTGCGGATTTTCTTAGTGAATGTGAAACATTAATAAACATGTTTTGTAAGAGGGGTTACCCTGAAACCTTTGTCATAGATATTTTTAATGAAGTTAAGACTAAAAGAATGAATGGTCATTTTCTTGCACTATTAGGGCAGGTGTCCACCAAAAGTCATAATGACTGTAAACCTTTAAATTTTGGACGGGTGCTTACTCTTACTTACACATCCAATTTTTATGACATTAAAAACATTATTTCCAAATATTGGAAAATATTTGATGTTGACCCTGAATTATCAGGGAAATTTGGTATTGAACCGCAAGTGGTTTACAAAAGAGACACTTCCCTTAAAGGACTGTTTGAAAGTCAAAAATTTGACACCCACAATGGTGGTACCTTTAAGTGTGGGAGGTGTGCCCAATGCCGTTATGTTATGGACAGAGAAAAAATCAAGCTCAAAAACTTTGGATATATTTCCAGTTCAAAAAGGATGTACTGTTACACTAAAGGGGTTGTGTATTTGGCCTTGTGTAGATTCTGTGCAAGTTTCTATGTAGGTAAAACTAAGAATGCCCTAAGGTTAAGGATTTATCAACATTTATATATCAGAAACAAAAATGAAAAGAATGCACTATATAAACATTTGGTTAGTGAACCTACCCATTCCTTCCTGTTCTTTATTTTGGAACAGGTAGATCTGGGACCTCGTGGAGGACCCTTGAATGAGTATTTGGAATTTGTAGAACTCAAATGGCAAATTAGGCTTGATGCTTATCATGCTCCTGGGTTAAATGATAGAATTTCTTTATCTTCTCTGTTGAAATTAAAATCTATGTTTTTTATTTAGTTATATATATATTGTTTAGGGATGTTTTAAACTTTTTATATGTATTATTGTTTTATATTTGACTTGCATTAAGTATTTGCAGCCTTGTTAATGAGGGAAGTTATGTCAGCTTATTTGTGATTGGGTAAGTAATGTATTTAAACAGGTGCTAATTTCAGTATTTTGTATTCTGAGGAAGTCATCTACCAGATGAAAGCACTTAATACTGCTGTGTTTGCTTGCACTGTTTTATCTTGGATGAATATTGTCTGTACTTTTCTGGATTTGGAGTTTTCTGCTTATAAAGGATTTACCACCTACCAAGCGTCGCTTTTCTCTTGCAACAGCTGCCTTTTATTTTTCATTCTATGGGTAACAGTGTGACCATTGGCTGCTCTGATGTACAGCTAGAGCCTGATTGAGGGAACCCATCCCACGGGAGATTGAGGTATGTGTTTAAGGTGAGCATGTCAGCCAAAGGTATTATTAACAGAGTAAAAGGCAACATGTTTGTTGTGCCATTGAACAAGGTAGGGGATACATTTCCCACTATGACAACCATTTGGACAACTGCCAAGCCATGTGTTAAGTTACGGTAGTCGTCACGACCTACATATGTGTATGTTAGTTGTACAGCCGTGCTTAGCTTTAATATCAGTAGCAAATGACTGTGTGTTGCAGTCTGATATTACTCGGCCTCTTTTGTATTACATAACCAAAAATCTTCTGTGAATGTTTAGTAAAGCATGACCTGACACTCTCTGCACTTTCTAGTGTGGTAATAGGAATATGTGAACTGTGGTCCTATCTGCAGGCATTTGATTTCCATCATTGAACAGCCGACATTCCATCTGAAATGCTTTGTGTGAATAATACTTGATGACACAGTCATTCGTTACAGAATTATCAGTGGTGGTGGATATATACATGTATTTTAAATGGTACACACCACCGAATTTGAAACCAGGACCTTGTCTACCAAACATTAATGATTCCAAAGCATTTAACAGACTGAGCTTCTGAGTCAGTGTTACAACAGGTGTGTTTCTCAACATATACCTGCACACTTACATGCTGTTACATACCCCATTTACATCCATTATTATGTGCATGGCTTTATAGAGATGCATTTCTCCACCACAGTCCCAGCTAAACACCTATGTTTTCATTACAGTTTTAGCAGGTGTATTTTTTAATGGTTGCATTTTGAGCTGCACAGTTACCTGCTGTTACAGACCTCACTCACATCCATTATTCTGTGTCTGGCTTTCTAGTGATGTCTTCCTATACCAGACTCACAGTTACAATCCCATTTTTTCCATTACTCTTTAAGCAAATTTGAGCAATGCAGCATGATGTGTCTTACTGCTTAAACACACTTAACGATGGTAAAATGGCATGTGCTATGTTTTGCTTAAAACACCTGTGTTAATTGACAGCTGTATGGCTTGGTGTGTTGATGCACTGGTTTGCAGGTTTGATGGTCCTGGGTTTGAAATGGGGTGCAGGTGTACATTTTGAAAGTGTTTATTATTATTCCACACACGTATCTCAATATGGTGCCATTTAGCTGAGTTTAGCAACTCTGTGTATCATGCAACATCGTGCAAAACATCTTTAAAGAAATTTAAAATGGGGTGATAGGACAGTGGTGAAATGAGGTGCAAGCAGGGGTAAAAATAGTAAAAGGCAGGTAGGGATGTGCAGAAAAGTGTAGAAAAGAACCATAGTTGTCCATTTCATGCACAGCAACAACTGAGCACTTTAACATATTTTTTAGCTCAACTTGGACTGTCACCCCCAGAGAGAGGGGTGAGGAAAACAGACATGCGTCATCAAGCCAGTTGGACTGAATTAAGTGTGTCCAGTGGACAGATGTGTGAAATGGAGAGCTATGTATGGGATGATTTTTTTTGGGGGGGGGCAGGTGCACATTTATTTTAAAGGTGAGAGTAGAATGATGGGGAAGAGACAAGTTGGGGAGGTGAGGAAGCTTTGGTAGACATACAAGGCAGACAAGACAGCAGACAGGGTTGGTGTGTGACACCAGATGGGGAGGGTATTGTGGAATCCCAGTCCCATGAACATCGCACACAGTAGCAGTGTGACTCAAGTCCTCACCCATGGGATTGTCAGAACTTTTCCTTCACTACTCCTCTGGAGACAGTTGTAAATGATGCCAACATCTGGAGCGAGACTGCCCCACCAGAATGGACAGTGTGCTCTCTGTCTGCCATAGGCATGCACTGAGAGTTTGGCACAGCAACCAACACATCATGCCTGGCAGTTTTTCATGGGTGACATAATCACCCCCTTTCATCTTCCACTCCCAGAGGGGAGCCCAGCACCAGCCTGTGGTGCAAAACTACCTGACACCACAGGTAGTGCAGGGGTAGCAGAGGGGCAAAACCAGCCGTGGCCCAGACGTGATGGCCTCCAGTGCTATGGTCAGGGGAGCCAAGGTTGGTGGACCACCAAGAACCGGTCTACCTTGTCATGCTGTAGTAAATTAAATATAAACTTAAGGTAACAATAAACATAACCAAACAAATGTTAGTATTAACATAATAGCAGATAATATTGATTAATCAAAAGAAATATAAAGGAATATAATGAGGAACACAACAATAAATAACATAAGGGAAAGCATTTTAACAGCAAAGTAGTATGAAATAATACATAAGGCCAACATAACACTTAGTAAAAAATAATATAGTAATATCAAGTCATAATAATAAATAACATTAATAAATTAAAGAAGATAAGGGGTGGGGAGAGAGAGAAAAAATAGCATTAATAACTTCACAGGTAATATTACTACACAGACTACTAATACATACTTGACTGCAAATATTGTATAGATGATGTTCCACACAAATAGCTCTCAACCTGTTAGCATGGGACAGTATGGGCCAAGCTCTAACAAATGCTGTTACACAGGCACAACTGCAGGGAACTTTTTTACATAGTGTGCTCATACGTTAGTACCAAGGTATCCTGAAAATGGATTTGCCAATAAATTGTATTCCAAGTAATGTCATGTACCTGATAATCAAGGGACAGTCATATGGGACACTAGTCATTACATTTTTCAAAAGCGTGACATTTGAGAGGTATGAGACAGCTGGCATTTCTCAGCTGGCTGCCATGAGATTAGAACCCAGAAGCAGTGACTGTAGGAATAATGTGCACTTTATTTCATTATAATGAATTCTCAAAACACCATCTCCTTTAAGACTTTTATTGCAACATTTTGTGTGAAAGCCTACATTCACACACATGCATAGCTGTATATGGTATCACACTGGAAAACAAATGCAGTGAACACATGAAAAATGAGCACTTTAGTTGAAAACAGTAGTTATCAAAGCACCATCTCCTTTTACACTGTAATGATTAATGTCACATGAAATCAGGCAGTTACACACATTTAACAGGTAACAGGTATTAGATTAGGACACACATGCAGTGAATAAAGGAATATTGAACACTTTATTTGACAACATTGCATATCAAAGCACCACCGCCCTTTACAATGTATTGATTATTGTTGCTTCAGCTCTGATATGTAGATCATGGATGACTGTGTAGGACTTCTGATAAGTAACCCATATACCATGTTCATTTATTGAGTGCAAATTATAGCATATTTCAGACAATGAGCAGACCAGAACAGTGACTCTTAATTTGGGAAGACCCCAACACTAACTGATGTTTGGAAGGGTTTACCTTTGAATTGTTGTCTACCATGTGTCCGACATGCATAACGCCGAAAGTACAGTTGCAAAAAATGACAATGATGATTCACCATGTGTTTGAATGGCAAATAACCGAATGCTTTTATGCCATTCAAACGCATGGATCAAATGTCAAAAGTGGCTTTCCAGCAAACCATTTTCGATATTTGATCCTTCAAAGTTCTCCGTATTTCAGTAATACAGGTTGTACAACAGGGCGACTGCACATACCATGTGTGACAAAATGAAGGTAAATCGTTTGGAAGCTATGCTACACAGTACTGCATGATTACTTGCTTTAACTTGCTTTACCATTTCAGGTAGACAGTGACATACTAAAGGACAACAGCGGGATTCTGTTATTAAATGCTCAACTTCTCTGTCCTTCTTCTCCCTATTTACTGCCCCTGCTATGAATAAACAACAAAACAGCATGTAGAATATTTTAAATTGACTGTTTTTCTCCACTAGAACAGTACCTTACTGTATTGTGGTAATTTCACTTTCAAAAAACTTTTGTCCCGCCCTGGTAAAGCTTGCTGCAGTCTCCATTTCATTGATGTCATCAGCACCTATGAATGCAGGTAGTTTTCTGGCCAATTTCTTTCCCAAACTGACATTTCAACAACCTTCCTAAAAACCCACCCATGCTGTGATGTCACAGCTGCTTGGTCCTTTCCCTACCCATACAGAAAGTAAAGGCTAAAACAAGGAAACAGTACACGTCAAGTCTCCTGCTGCAGGCTGTCAATCACAGCTGGTAACAGCTCAAATTACCCTTAGTACTTTGACAGCTAGAGAAGTTAGGTATGAAGGGGATAGAAGGTGAGTCAAAGTAGCATAATTCAGGTTTCAGAAAATACTGCAGTTTAGCCATTCTAAACAGAAGCAGCAGTAAAAAGCACTTTAAAAGTCTGTTCTGTGCCATTTATTTTATTTATATTTTACATTTGTTTACCAGGAAGGTCCGACGGGACAGAGCTGTCCATTTTCAGTGGAGGCCCGGGGAGAAAACCTCCAGAACAATTGCTAACATACTATACATAAGATATTTACACATTCGGTTATAAAAATATAGCAGACAATAACATACGATTGCATAGGATATTTACATAAGCATACTAGTTTACACATACAGGGCAGCCATGGTAGTACAGTGGTTAGCGTTGCCGCCTCACAGCAAGAGGTCCTTCAGTTCGATCCTCGGCTGGGATGCCTTCTGTGTGGAGTCTGCATGTCTTCCCTGTGGTCGTGTGGGTTTCCTCCGGGTGCTCCAGTTTCCTCCCACATCCCAAAGACATGCTGTAGGTGTATTGGACACTCTAAATTGGCCCTAGGTGTGAGTGTGTTCATGTGTGTGCCTTCTGTGGAAGGTTGGGCGTTGGGCTGACAACTCAACACTGTAAAACTCCACTGCCAATCATGAGCGGACAGGTGATCTGCTGTGGCGACCCCTAACCGGGAAAAAGCCAGAAAAAGAAGTAGTTTAAACATACAATTAAAAGTATAGCAGGTAGTAACATATGATGGTTGTTCATACAGTATGTTTAGTAGAGATAATCTTGAAGATGTACTGAAGATAAGACAAGAAAGGAAAAACTAAAAAAATAGTAGAATATAGACAAGTTCATATGAGGTGCATTCCCTTTTAAGGGAAAGCTTTACAACTTAGTCTAGGGGAGTTAGTGGGTAGAGATGGGACAGTGGGGAGTAGGCGGCAGTGAGTTGGTGAGTAACGTGTGATAACATATAGTGCATCTGTGGGAGTTTTAAGGAGGAGGTTGGATTGTGGGTAAGGGAAAGGAGTTAGAATATGTCATCCAGGTACTAGGCAGTTACAAGTAACGTGTGATAATATATAGTGCATCTGTGGGAGTTTTAAAGAGATTGGATAATGGGTAGGGGAAAGGAGTTCGAATATGTCATCCAGGTGCTAGGCAGTTACAAGTAACGTGATAATATATAGTGCACCTGTGGGAGTTTTAAAGAGGAGGTTGGATAGTGTGTAGGGGAAAGGAGTTAGAATATGTCAGCCAGGTGCTAAGCAGTTGCATGTCCAGGAATTGTTTAGGTGGGAAATAAGCTGTTTTTAAAGATGGTTTTGTTAGGTTGTAACCTGATTTGTAGTGGTAGAGAGTCCCAAGTCTTGGCAATGTTGCTAGAATACAGGGAGTCACCAGAGCTTTAATGGCTTTTGGAGACTGCGATTAGTGCCTTGTTAGTGGATCTAAATTCTCGGTTATTGGAGTAGAGGGTGATCAGGTCTTGTAAGGCTAGAGTTTTGTCAGGTTGGTACAGTATTTGATGAGCTAGAAGAAGTTGGTTTAGAGCTGAGGTGTTAGGGAGTTCCAGTCAGGAAAGTTGTTTTAGGGCCTGACAGTAGTGGATGTGGTAGTAGGAGTTTGAGGCGAATTTTGCTATTTTGTTGTAGCATACTGATAGCTTGTTTGAAGTAGTCACTGAATGGCATGAAATGTTACTTAGTTAAAACTAACTGACTGAAAGATGTCAGTGTATGCATGTAAAATCAATGCAGTGACAGGAGCTTCAGGAAGGAATAGGCATACATGACATAATTTTTTACAGACAAGCACTGCATGATGGGACAGACTAAACAATTTTAATTATTTCAAGATGCCAGACCCCATGTGGTCAGACTCAGAAATTGCATATAAAAATATTAAAAAAACTGTAAATAGTCCCAGAGTGGTGTTAAAATGTAGGAATTATCAAACCATGATGAAATAAACATTTTTTTGAGTCTGTGGGTGCAGTTCTCCTTTAATAAAGACCTAAGATGTCCCAGGTGTGTCATACCTGACTGTTAAGACTGCAAACTCTGTAATTAATTTCCTGTATAATTACATTATGCATTAAGTTATTTACTTATTTCCTACTCACCACACAATTGTTTCATCCTGACCAGGCGACCTGCATGGGACTGGACTTTGCGAGCTCTCTCTTCTGCAGTTGTGGTAAGAGAAGCAAGCCGTTATGCATACCAGTTTTGCACAGATTTGGCTTGTATATTTCTAAATTACTGACAAAAATACTTACTTATCTGTGAGGTTTGTCCATCCCTTGCCTCTTAGACCCAGGTGTACAAGGTTCCCTATGCCTCAGGTCATTGTAGTGATGATGACACTGCTCACCGGTGTGGGGGATACCAGTAGCAGTGGAAAGTTCCCTGGCCAACTGATCCCAGGCCTCAGACTTACACTCTGAGCCCTGGTATTCACCCTGCAGAAGCTGGGATTCATAGTTCTTAAGCAGGAGTCCAACAAAATCTCTGGACTCCAGCTCACCTCACCTCACCTCTGCATCCGAAAGCGCACTCCTTCTCCAACAGCACCAGGCATATCCACAGCCAAATGAAGACTCCAAAGAATGATGTGAAATTCTTGCCTCTTGGCCTTTATATAGGCTGCATTCCCGCCCTTGCACATCATGCTATAACTTTCAAAAAAAAGCATTGCACCACTTAGCATTGTGCAAACTTGCACAAACTGTGTACAAGCGAAACTTAGCAATGCAAAAATGGGACCAGACTGTTGCCCATGTTAAAGAGCTGCTTAGCATCGAGCAGCTTTTCTCAATGTAACAATTTTTTAATTCTAAATTAAACAAATGTGTCAGTCACCTGACACATTTTCACGGCAAATAAAACGTTGACTGCTCAGGCTTCGAACTTGGGACCTACTATACTGCAGGTCATAACTCTACCTAGCTAGCCACATGGAGAATGAAAGGAAGTAGTATATCCACACATATACTACTAAGGTGTCTGTTAGCTGTGCAGGTTTGCAAATTGTTAAGCACCGCACAACTACAACAATTGAATACATTTGGTTTCTATTTTTTAGATATATACCAGATGTCTGCAGTATATGTAATAACCACTGCTCGGCATCGCTAAGCACCAAGCCGCGCTGTGCAAACAGCACATAACATAAAATAAATAAATAAATAATTAAACTGCCATTTCATGTAGTATAAATTGTTGCTTACCTTTCAGTCCAGGGTAACAATCTGAAAGGTATTATGCTGTGCTTAACAACAACCCAGAAGTTTTCTGGACACTCCACAACTATGGGACAGCCTCTACATTGCTGCTTGCATGGATTCAATATCCACATTAATGTGATCTCTATTGGCAGTGAGCGGTAATTAATATGTATAGCATGCTGCTGAGAAGGAACCATGGCCGTGTACATGGATATATTCCGTGTAGGTTCTACATGGAGCCTACACAGATTTTGTTGAATCCCGGGGATAATCTTTTTTTGCTGAATTTCTTTCAAAATAATGCATCTGACTGGAGTCTTTGCCCAGAAATTACCATTATATAGAGGCAAAAGGAGAACAAGGAACTAGTTCCCAAAAAAGAAAACAGTGAAAACAGGGCAAAGTATAAAAATATATATTTTTGTAATTTGACAGAAAAATTAAATGCCTCAAATGTGACTACATTCCTTGAAACATATGCCCCAAATTCTTGCATCTTTCTGTAACCCTAGAAGAGCTCCTCAAATAAGAAAGTCTTACAGAACCATTTTATACTTTGATAAAGGTTTAGACCAGAAACCATTGTGAATTATTATTAAATTTTTATTGTTCCAACAAAATAAATTAATGTGTACAGGCCATAGGCCTCACTAATTAATTTTGTGGGAACCATTGAATTTACTTCAGCAACAGTTTTATTCTCATACATCAAGATTTTTAAGAAAATATGTTCACCTGTTAAAAAGTGGTCTATAAATGTTTATTCTTTTAGTAATTTCTTGTACCTTTTCATTCTTTGCTTACTGTTGAGAGTGTTGTTGAAGGTATTCAGGTAATGCTAGTACTTACATAACATTTTATTTCACAATCTAGTCTTCACAAAATAAATCTTTTTCTAATGGTATTAATACTTCAATGGGGGTGGCACAGTGATGCAGCAGACAGTTTTGTCCTATCACTCAAGAGGTTCCCTGGTTCAATTCTCGGCTGGGTTGCCTAATGTGTGGAGTCTGCATGTCCTTCCTGCATTTGTGTAGGTTTCCTCTGGGTGCTTTGTTCCTCCCACATTCCAAAGACATGCAGTAGGTGGATTGGGCACTCTAAACTGGCCATAGGTGTGAGTGTCTGTGCAAGTATGTGGTGTGAAACAACTACAGTGGCAGGGCTAGCCACCCAGTGATGTTAACGTTGGCTCTAGATGAGTTGAAGTGACAATCAGACCCCATGTACAAAAATGGGAAAAAGGGGTTGTGGATGGATGGATGGATGGATGGATGGATGGATACATGCTTCAACAGGCAACCAAACAAAACTGATGAATCTTTGTTTGAGGAGCAGAAGGAGAATTATTTGCTATCTAATAATATCTGAGGGGACTCGAGCCTGGCTCTACCATAAGCACTCAAGTCCCAAACATTTTGAAGCCAGAGACTCGAGTGTCTTGTAGCTCATACAGGCTCTTGCTTGTACTCAAAAAGGAATATGAGATCTGGCAAGCAACTGCCACACCTTACTGAATGCATTGCTTGAGTTTTAGCATTTTAAGTTTGCCACTTGTAGAGAAAGAAGGGGAGGGGGATTATAGGGTCAGGGATCAACTGGGGATTTTAGAATTAGGGAACAAGAAGAGATTTTTAGGGTTAGGGATAGGGAGGAAGAAAGGCGTTTTTGGGGTAGGGAGTGGGAGACAAGTTTTAGGGCTAGGAGTAGGAGGAGAATTTTAGGCTTAGGGAGCTGGAAGGAAGTTTAGGATTAAGGAGTGATTGAGGAATTTAGGTTTAGGATAGGGATGTTGGAGTTTTAGGGTTAAGGAGTGAGAAATCAGATTAGGCACTGGGAAGTTTTAACTTAGGACTGTGTTAGAGCTATACTCTTTAATAAGGTTGGGTGTTAGGTGGGCTAGATAGTTAAATAATATCTGCCAGTGGGAGTTAAAGGATTTGCATTTTCAGTGGCAGAAATCAAGTGCGTCGTAAACTAATAGCATGCAAGCACTGCAGTTGACCCTTTGAGCCTACTATCTTCTATGATGTCATGCTCACATAACTACTCACGTACAACTCACATCACTAAATGATAGCAAAAAGTATGTGGTAATATTTTATGGTATCACTGTCTTAGCTATCAGAAGCTGTTGCATTTATTACTATTTGTTTATTAATGACAGCACCACACATAATGTCTACTTGGGAATGTCTACTGTTCTGAGTTACACAAAATGCAAATAATTCAAAATTCTCAGTTTATCTTCAAAAGAGAGAGAGGGAGCTTAAATGTTTTAGCAGTTTGTTTTTTACCTAGCACTCCAATGATGCTTTAAACACTAGTTCTGCTCAAAAATACCTAAACTAGGCAGTTTTAGGTAACTGAACTGGGTTATTTCTAGCGATAAGTTGTTAAAGCTGGGAATTGAACAATTCAAAAAGACTTCAGTCTGCAAATTCAACTAAAAGCTAAGTCTTTTAAGACATTTTATTTATGAGATCTGTTTAACATAATTATGATTTAGTAAGTAATATGCTGCATTATCCTTTTCTGGAACTGATTCAAATGTATTCTTAATGGTATGAAAGTTAAGCTCATCTGCTTTACGTCCTTAGTATCTTCTAAGTATTGTGACAACCCCTACCAAAATTCTATGCATTTTACACACAAGGTTACCTAAAACAGACTTGTCATTTTTGCATGGCTCAGGTTTCTGGTTAATACATTGACAGAGGTGTTTTTTACTCAATAAATTATCATCACTGCTCATATTACAGATGAGTCTGGTGTTTGCATTTTTCTGAAAGTACATGGTTCATGTTATGTATTACTCCATTCACAGAGGTATTTTTTTTCTTTTATTTATCCCTGGTTTGTTTGCTAGCATTCCTGTAAAAATAAGAGCTGGTGTTTCCGTTTTTGTAAAATTTAAGTAGTGCATTTCAGATAAAAGTTTATTAATGTACTTGTGTCTCTCCATAACAAATAATATTCCATTATTTAGTATTAATAGTTGCTCTCCATTTAAGAGAAATTGCATTATGTCCTTTAAGATTAAAGAAAATGTACATTCATTAATATTACAAGCATCTCATCAGGCAAAGAAGGAACCCGTGAAATGGAAAAACATGCAATTTTCTATGCTGGTATATTTCTTTTAATCATAGCAGAACAGTATGTAGAGCATAGTTTTAGTTCAGAAAAATCCTGCACAGGTAGTTCTGTCAGACTTGCAATAGTAAGTGAATATATATGTTTGTGTAAACTTTTTTATTAGTTCATATTTCTGTCCTTACACTACTATACAGGATACACAAACACTTGTTTGTAAAAAATAAAAAAAGAGTTTTATCTCTGGAAGTAAATATATGGGAGCCAACTTAAAATTTTTATTAAGATGACTTAATAGAAAAAAATTACCAAGCTTAGCTAAATTCTGAAATCTTTATTTTAAAACATAAGGTAGGTACCTGGTGTTTAGAATACTACCATTATAAAACTAATAGGACCACTACCTATGTCCTCTCTTCCCAGTGCAACTCTGTAAGTAGACTACAATGCAGGATCAGTAAACAACTTTGCTTCTCAGTACTACCTCTGAGTTACGTGACTCATTTGCATAGGTACAGTATGCATCAGCTGCCTGGTTCGTGATCGTTAATATATCACTTTTGAACCAATCCTGCACATTTAAATTATACATTCCTGGCATCTGGAGATCATTAACCTATATTTCATTCTCAATGCTGTAATTATTATCTATAAAAATGTTTCATTTCTATGAATGTATTCCTCCAGTCATTTCTAATCTGTGTACTACCCACCCAGTTAAGTGCATTTAAATCAATAAATAAATAGCTAAACAAATAAATAGTACTTGATTTTATCGGTGCATTTAATA
Source organism: Protopterus annectens (assembly GCF_019279795.1). Taxonomy (NCBI): domain Eukaryota; kingdom Metazoa; phylum Chordata; order Ceratodontiformes; family Protopteridae; genus Protopterus; species Protopterus annectens. The sequence goes on along the minus strand of NC_056741.1, from coordinate 1,531,270,343 downwards.
TTGGACCTTTACTTCATCCCCCATCTTCTTTTCTGTTATTCTTTGCCTGCACAAATACTTCTCTGGAGTCCTACACCACTAATTTTGTAGTTTGCTGCATGAATTCACAACCTTCTTCATGAAGAAATATCTTTAAGAAGTCATTCCTATAATGTAATATCTACACTTCCTCTCTACTTCTTGTTTAGGCTGAACTTTCACACTGCAACAGTGAAACATTATACATTCACTAGCATTTCCCACCTCACTTCTGGGCTGAAGTGAAAGGTGATTAGCTCCTCTAACCTCTGGTTATACCTTTGCCCATCCATTCCACGCACAATATTATGTTGGCCTTTCTCTTAACTTTGCCCACAAGTCAGGTATTCCTTTCCGTGTATAACCTCTGGCTTTACACACAGAACTTAGCATGCGACCTGTCTGGGGAATGATCCTCTTACATCTGGAGTCTACATTTCTGATTATTCAGCCAGTCCTCTTTTCAGTATTGCAATTTGTCTGTGTTCCTACTGGCCTTAAGTAGGCATAATAACCAATTCCACATCCTTCACTTACTTTTGTCTAAGCAGGTGTGATAAAAATCCTCACATGCTTAACCTGCTTTGGTGCTCTCAGTTCGACTTCCAATACCTGCTGTTTCACAGCGAGGTAATTGAGTCCTAGCACACTATTTTGCATTTGCTTGCACTTAACCTAAGCTGCCAGCTTTCTTATAATCTTCCCAAATTCTGCATTTCTAAAGCTGCCTTTATGTCATTTGCAGATTGTGCCTGTTGTTGGCTTCAAATATGTTTGAAACAAACACTTTGAAGGAATCGTATTCAACAACTCTATAAGTGAGTGCCAATTGATCAAAAAAAAAAAGAAAAAAGTCCAAAACAAGTTTTCGTGAATGTTGAGTATATATTTTTTGTATCATCTCGCAATGTGGGGGGGGGACATCACCACACCCACTGAACTTAAGTTTACCTACTCAGAGGTCACTCAGCAGTAGAACAAAAAAGAGAACTCAGCTGTCTGAAAAAGTTATTTCATCCAGATTTTCTCAATCATTCAGCATTCACCAAATGTGCTGTTGATTGAGGGGCAAGCACCCTACTTTTAAAGGCACTGTACTAAGAAATGACTCCTGCAATACTCTATTAGTTGTGTCTCTTATTTTTGACAACATTCTTTATATACATTACTGCTTTCTGTGTGATATGCAGGAGTCACAAACCATTTTTTCAGTTTCAGTCCAAGCACCAAGCCATCAGCTGCACATGTAAGGCTGAGTCAAAAGCCTTGTTCATGTCCGGGTAGATTTATGAGTAATTAATGGTTCAGTTACTCTGTAACCCCATCATAAAACTTAATCAGGATGGAATGATTCTTGTTAGACATGAAACTTTGTTGGTTGTTATCCTGGAGATTGTTTGACACTGGGTAAATATCTACAATTTCCCTGAGGATTTTCCTCCTTAATCTCTCCTGCTATTTCTGTTATTCCTCTTATATATAAGCACTAGTTTCACATTTATATTTTGATATTTTTAGAAATTCTTCGTGTATACTTCTTAGATTTCATTTATAAAAATGTATTTATTTGTTCACCCAGTAATTGGACTGTTCTGTTGACCTAACCTCAAACAGCAGAAAATAAATCACAGTGTTTCAATCAACAATGCTATATACAAAATTCATACATAGCAAAATTCCCAACAGAAGATTCCAAGTGGGCATTCCTAGACTCGAGAAAGCATATGACAAGGTCCAAAGAAAGCTGATTTGGGCAGTCCTACAGTGGTTTGAAGTGCCAGAAACATCGATAGAATTAGTGTAGGCTATGCACAAGGACCCAATGACTCAAAGTAAGAGCAGTGTTTGGTCTCACATGAGGACTCTCAGTGGGCTTGGGAATGCATTATCTTCATCTCTGAGCCCACTGCTGTTCATACTGGTGATGGACTACATTAGAAAACAGAATGGAGGCAGCAGATCAGCAAAGTTGCTGTATGCAGATGATGTGGCATTATAGACAGACTCTGAGCAAGAACTTCAGCAAAGTATAGGGGGAATGGAATGCAACACTGAAGGCATGGGATAAAACTGAAGGCAGATAAGACAGTTCTAAAGGCAGCAAATGGAGAAAACCAGAAGAAGCTGAGAATTGAGCTAGAAGGGAAAATAGTGGAACAGGTTAACAGCTTCAAGTACCTGTGAGGGGTGGTTGAGGAGAAGAGAAATCTGAACAAGGAGGTCAAAGTTTGAATCAGAGGAGCTACAGCCAACTGGTGTAATGTGTCAGGGGTATTGTACGACAGAAGGATGCCAAAGAAGCTGAAAAGTATGTGTACAAGGCAGTGGTGTCACCAGTACTACTGTATGGTACAGAAACCTGGGCAGTAAAGGAAAAACAGCTGAGGAAACTAGATGTGGTGGAGATGAAGAGCCTGTGAGGACATAAGAGTAGAAACCAAACTAGCTCCAATTGCAGAAAAGATCAAACAGAACAGATTATGGAGGTTGAGGAACATGTGCAGAAAAGCAGAAAACATTCTGGTGAAGAAGATTTGGGACAGACAGGAAGAAGACAAGAGGAGATGTTGGCATGGATGGATTATGTGAGAGAAGACCTGTGACAGTCAGGGATGAGTTTTGAAGAAGGTAGGAGAGTAGCACTGAATAGGGAGAGATAGCAACAATGACACAACACCCCTACCCCATGTGGAAAATGAGAAAAAGGGAGCTGTTGATGATGATGATAAAACTGAATGCAGGTAGGTTAATATTAAAAGATCCAGACAGAGTACAAGTGAGAAAAATATATACAAAAGGCAAGCTAAAATATTCATAAAATACAGTGTAATCATGCATATATATAAAATGCAATCTAAGATATGAATAAAATACAGTGTAATCATACTTATAATATATAAACTGCTATATATATGTGAAATATTTGCATATATGATGCCGTATTAAGAGGATGAGAAAATGTATTAAAAGTATTATTATTTGTGATATGGGATGTTAAGTTACCTAACCATTGTCATGGTAGCAGTTCCAGGTAGATTCGGTAAAAGAGTGTTCTTTAAATGCATCTTTGAAGCTTTTAATGTTGTCTAATTTTTGATGTCTGTAGGCAGGTGGTTCCAGGTAGCTGGTCCCAATCTAGAGAAGGCTCTTAGCTACAGTAGTTTTAAATGGATGACACACTAGAGGAAAACTGTTGTGTTGTATACCTCTGAGTACATAAGGGTTATCTTGTAAATTAGTTTCACTCTTAAAGGAGGGCAGTGATGGTGTTTGGGAACTTTGTAAATTAGAGTACTAAAAAGAAAAGTGGTCCTATGAGGCACTGAAAGATATTTGGAATTTTTTAGCAAATTATAATGGTGCATCTGGGGATCTGCTAATAGAATGAATCTGCAGAATTTATTCTCAGTAGTCTGTATTCTGTGAGTATTGTGGGCTGAATGAATAAGATGAAAAGGAAGGCCATATTTCAATTTAATATTAAAATACCTGCGAGCAGCAGGTGAAAAGAAGGGACTGATTTTGTAACACAGTTTTAATTGACCAATGCCTTTATTAGTTACAAAATCTGTGTGTGTGTCTGTGTGTGTGTGTGTGTGTGTGTGGGTGGTAAAGGGAAGGGTGGGGTCGAATATTAGGCCTAGGTACCTCTGTTTAGTGACATCAGGTTTTCTGTCCCCATTAAAATCTGTTAAAAGAGTAAGATGAACAGTGTGTAATTTCTTGGCTGAGGCAAACACCATGACTCTGGCTTTCCTAAGGTTAATCAGTAGTTTGTTAGTAGTGGACCAGGTGCATAACCAAGAGAAATTGTCCTGTAAGTTGGTTTGCAGGTCAGAATGGCTACTACTAGATTGCAGGAGGGGCATATCATCTACATACTTTATTAAGATTTGGTAATTCTAGGAGGAAATAATTAACAAAGAAAGAAGATTAGAGAAGAGAAGAGAGGAGGACCTAGCACAGAGTCTTGTGGTAAACCTGTATTCAGTTTTCCAGCAGTAGGGAATGACGCACTGCTATGGAATTGGAACGTTCTGATCTGCTGCAAAACTTGCAAATACTGTTATCTCCAGTGCTAAGTTGTTTGAGTTTGTCGAAAAAACGGGTATGGTTGACCATTTCAAAAGGCCTTGTCATGTGAACAAAGTCCCTCATTCAAGTTGCAGTAAATGGTATCAGTCACCATTATCAGGGGGGGTCTACATTAGATGAACGAATGATCAAAATGTCGAATACAACATGCTCGACACACTTTGATCGAACATTCATCTAATCGAACCCTTAAAATAATGAAAACCAGAGGTCCGAAAAGTTTCGTTTGTCCCACACCTTCCCAACACTAACATGCAACACACACACATACAACTGATGCATATAAACCCATACATTCTCACATCATTCAACAACTTTCAAACCTAAATACACTCTTCTACTAGTAAAAGAAAGTGGGGGGGCTTCGCACCCCATACCCCCCTAACTGTATATACCAACTCCGAGATCGCTCTACATTGGGGAAAGGGTAATTACCTGATAATCACAACATGCACACACAAGTATGGAATTCAATTACCTAGCCATTCCAAACAGTGTGGTGTCTATACATCACAAGCTATACTCACCACCATGGCCAACTAAAACTTTTCTGAACTCTGGTTTTCGTCTTTTTCAGTATTCGATTAGATGAATGATCATTCAAAGTGTGTCGAGCATGTTGTACTCGACATTTTGATCATTCATTCTTCAAATAGGAGCCCTATCAGGGAAGTAAAGGTACTGAAGACATTGTGAAAACCATGCTATGCTCCACATAATAGGCCACGGCTGTTAATGTGTTTTAAGTAGTTGCTTGTATAACAGTTTTTTTCAAATATTTTAGTAACAGGGCACCGTTAGCATAAGTGACTTTAGACTGAAGGATTATAACTGCATGCCTGAATGCTGGTGGGACAGGGCCTGAGGTGAAAGAGAAGTTAAAGATATGAGAAAGAAGTTTAATGATTTTTTCAGTAGCAAACCTTTGGAAGGTGGGATGAAGATTGCTGGATTTAGATCTTGAATTGTTGAGTTTGAGGAGTAGGGACTTGGTCTCTTTTACTGAAATTTCAGGGAAGTGAACAGTTGTTGCATAAGAGGCTTGAGGGTAAAGATCAGGGGATGGAGGTTCTTGTTCTTCATTGGTGTGGGAGTAAATTGTTGGAAAGGGTTTAGTTATATCTCTTACGATGAAGTGCAAAAAGGGAGCATAATCATTAGCAAAGGTGGAGTGATTCAATTTTATTGATTCATTCTTGGAATCTAAAGAGTTATTTAATGTCCTTATTTAACATTTTATTTCTTTCCAAAACTGATTAGGTCTAGACCATTTTGCTTCCCATTTCTGTCTGAAGTGCAGTAGGGTAGTGCGCCAATTCTTGTTGCTTTCTTTACAATCAGAGAAGTTTGGTGTAGCTCTGTATTGTTAGGGTTAATTTTCCATTGCTTCCAGGCTAAACCTCTGGCTTTAATTTTGCTTTTAATATCCACTAAAAGCCATGGGCAACATTGTGATCTAAGTTTTTTTGAACTGTGGTCATTTTTGTGTTGAAAAATTCTAAAGCAGATGTGGGTTCAAACATGGCATACAGGGGAGTCCAGTATAGCACTGAGTAGGGCGTTGAGATTTGGTAGATTATCCTTAGGGAAAGATCTTCCTTCAATTATTTGGAGATTTTTTATTGGGAAGCATTTCAGTGTGAAGGCATCTAGTCTGCATAGTGTTTATTAAGTCAAGTAAGGAACCAGAGCTAGATCTTGTATTGGTTCGAGTAGGAGCTTGTATTATTTGCGCCAGGCTAAATTTCTGCAACATTTTCTTAAGAAGCAGAGTCTTTTCCATTAGCATTGATTTTGAAATCACCAAGAATAACTGTATTATTATGTATGCCTTTGGGGAACATATGTTGTACAGTTTTATGTCAAACGGATACAGAGGAGACTGGTGGGTTGTAAACTGCAGCAATCCACATATGAGCATTCCCGCTTAATGTGATGTGACAGACTATCCAGTTGAGACTCTTGTCATCTGTAGTAAAACTCGTGTAATCCACAACTGTAATTGAGATATTTGATTTAGATTGAAGCACCACTACCAAATCTAGGGCCTAGTCTTTTATCATTTTATATATATATATATATATATATATATATATATACACACACACACACACACACACACACACACACACACACACACACACACACACACACACACACACACACACACACACACAAATATCTAGTAGTTGTCCTGTATAAAATTAGAGGGCAGCAATCATCCTTCAACCAGGTTTCTGATACAGCAAGAATCTGGGGAACTTCTATTAGCAGCCATGCTTCATGACTGGTCCATTTATTACTAAGACTGCATACATTAAGGCAAGTATTTTTAAGGTCTTTATTTCTGATATGATAGATGATTGGGTTCTGTATTTGAGGGCTGAGTTGAGGTGGTTTTGGGGTTTGAGTAAATATTTCCTACATGTATGAGTCTGAGTAGAAGATGGTGGAGTTTTCAGATATGATCCTTAATATCTGGGATGGAGATAGGTGACCTCTGTAGGAGTATGGATTGCAATAGAAATTGTTTCCTAGTAGTACAAGTTAGTAGAATATATATTTTTTTCCAGTAGTGGGCCTGAGTAGGATTGGAGGGCTCCTGACATGGATGAGAAAGAGGCAAAGTATCTGTAATGAACTGACTGATGGTTAAAGTGACCAAGAAAATAGTCAGACAGCATGCTAAGGAAAATGTTGACAGATTTTATGATTCAGCAAGATAGTTGGGGTTATAAATTATAAAGACAGAAATAGAGTATGGATGAGGAAATATCAGAGTTATTAATAGGTAATATATAGCAGGGAAACTGGAGAATGAGAGAGGTTGTAAAATGGAAAGAAAAGGCTGGTAGGAGATTATGACAATAAGTAGGGTAACAATGTCTTTTCCATACTAATAAAATGAGGTTGAATGGTGGGTAAAAGAAACACCCCAGCCTAAATTTTGTCATTGCTGTAAATCCAGTGCATTCCATTCAGTTACAAAGTAGAAGCTTCATTTAGAAAAAAGATAATATACTTTATCAGCTTCACGGACTGTGTCAGGAAATGAAAGTGCAGCCTATATCTGCCACCTAGTCTATGAGTTAAAAGAGCTGTAAATGCAGCCTGCAACCTAGGCTAGTTTAGGAGTTAAAGAAGTGCAGTCCATTAGAAGAGGAAAGAGAATGTAATAAGTGTATAAATGAGCCAGCATTATTGATGACATTTAACTTTTTGTCTTATTTGTACATCCCACATATTGAGTCTGCAATGTTTTACACTTTTGATATTTATTTTATGGTGTTTTGAGACCAGGGATAGACCCATTATAAATTATATGACTATGTTGTTTAAACCACTATATGTCCTTATGGTATTGCTACCATGCAGTTGTAATAACGTGGGTATATACCCATGTTATAAGTGTACAAATGTACAAATATATCTTTCTCCTATTAATACTAATATTAATATAAAAAAGTAATATAAATGTCAGAGTAAATCAGTTACATAGATTGCCCAGTGCTTAAGTTATGACAGTTTTTATTTTGGTAAAACTATTTTAAGAAGTGTGTGAATATATATATATTGGCATGCTAATGCCATTAGAAAGACATGAGTAATGCACTAGATAAGCAGAATGTTATTTACAATAAGTACATTTTTGTTTAGTGCTTCAGATAGTGTATCTAATAACACTAGAGGGGGATATACTAATAATTTGTTAGAAGTCAAATAATTAAAGTGGTAACTTTATGCAAAAGCTTTTAGTAAATCTGGTTTAAATGATCATGCTACATTAAATGTTATTTTAAGTTTTTACTAGTTAGAAAAGAAACACTAAGGTGGCTGTGGTGTTGCAGCGGTTAGCGTTGACACCTCACAGCAAGAGGTTCTCTGGTTTGACCCTCTGCTGGGGTGCCTTCTATGTGGAGTCTACATGTCCTCCCTGTGGTCGTGTGGGTTTTCTCTGGGTGCCCTGGTTTTCTCCCAAAGACGTGCTGTAGGTGGATTGGACACTCTAAATTGGCCCTTGGTGTGAGTGTGTGCCTTCTGTGGAAGGTTGGGTGATGGGCTGGCAACTCAACACTGTAAAATTCCACTGCCAGTCATGAGCAGACAGGTGATCTGCTGTGGTGATCCCTAACTGGGAAAAGCCAGAAGAACACTATGAGTATATTATTGTTTATTTTACTACCATCTGAATGTTTGAAAAGGAGTACGTTATTTAAGCAGCATTTTTTATCAGTGAGTATTTCTGAAGTTCATATTTTCTATAGGAACAAAAGCATTAAAACAAACAGTTAAACAGCTTGCTTTTCTTTTTAGCCAAGTGTTTTTTTATTGTTTTAGTTTTTGTCAGTCTTGGAGAGTGGTTATTTCTTTAAATTGTATTCGCAAATTTGAAATACACACACGCACACACACACACACACACACACACACACACACACACACACACACACACACACACACACACACACACACACACACACACACACACACACACACACACATCTATCCAAAAAGACAGCAGTCTTCTACCATCACCCACAAAAGCTACCCCAAAGTGATTTCTGATGGGTTGGTGTGATAGTTAACATGTTTACCTCACAGACACAAAGTACGGGGTTTGATTCTCACCCTTGAAGGAAACTGGTTAGGCTTAAAATGGCCCATAAGGGCAGCTAGTCTCATACTAACTTTTGAACACAGAACATATGGTTAATGAAAAACTCCTCAAGTCTGGAGTGCCTAGTTGTGACAGTATGTTGTATAATGAAGTAGGCTGCTGTCTTGTCCCAGTACTTAAACCACTCATCTGAGACTGTGTTAGAATATCTGCTTCTAAATCTATATTGTAAAATAGATAAATTATGCTGTAACTGTTTAACACAAGCTAAATATCACCTTATAACTCACAACTCTAGAACTACAACTGCTATGATACAGGGTACTTTTTATGTGTTTATGAGATCATCACAGGGAAGTAGAAATAACAACTGCCAGTCACCTGCAGATGAAACTGCAGCATTTTCAGAATGTACATTTATCTCCCATGCACAGATATAGTTTGAAAGAGTTTTTTTTTTTTTTTTGCAAGTAATGTATTGGCAGTTAAGTATTTTACTTGCTAGCAAAGTGTTATAGTTTTAGTCACCCAGTTTTTAAACTTGGTCAATCATTTGCTTTTTACTCACTTAAACATGTTACTCAAATTAATTGTATTGTTCCACTACTCTACTGCAACTGTAATGTAACGCACTTCAATTTATTTCCATTTATAGTTCATATTGTCCACAAACATGCATTGCTCAACTGTTTAGCACAGTGTAACAATAGATTAATTAAAATACTTTCTTGCAAACTCTCCATTATAGTTTGTAAATGCGGTAACCTTTCAAGGGTGTATATGTAGCTGATTTTGCTGCATATAGAAGGTCTGTAAGGCATTCTCCATTCCGCTTCATACCTTCATAGTGTTCCAGAGCATGCATTAAATCAGTGCCATATGCACACCCTGTTGCTTTTTCACTTATTTAATCAGTAGCTGTCAAAACGCAGTCAGCTGTTTCCCTCTGAGAAAGCTGTACTTTGTCACAGCAGATAATATACTCATAGTCAACTTCAACTTTGCTTTTTGATGACTTCCTATTGCAAAATGCAACACATATACATATATCTGTTTTACTTTTCAAATATTCTTGATAAAGTCCTTTTGATTATTTTTTCAAATATTTTAAGTTTACAGTTTTAGAAACAGTCAGTTCACAAGTTATGAGGTAGTTGTGATTCAGTTAGTACAGTACATCACCGGAAATACATAACTGCAGACCGGTCTTAGATTGTCAGCAAGTAAACAGACAGACAGAGAGAGAGAGAGAGAGAGAGAGATGGAGACAGAGAGATAGAGAAATAGAGAGACAAAGACAGGGACAGACAGACAGAACAAAGTCCACAAAGTATGTAATGCAGAAAAAGACACACTGAATAACTACAACAGGCCAAGTAAGGGCATACAGCTTTAAATGTATTTATTTATGTATTTATTTACTAAACAGATAAATATCCTAAGAGGAAGGTATATTATCTGTAGGGACATGGAGAGAAAATATCCAAAGTAAAAGCATAAAAATTGTTTTTAGATAATCTACAAGCATTATTGAAAAATACACTATGGACTGCATAAACATTTTATTGTGATAACATAAAGAACAGATTTTGAAGAAACAAAAACACTAAATACTTGATAGTTCAAAGTAATTATGTGTAAATAGAGGGGTCTGTAGAAAGTATCCCATATCCCAGCAATTGTGGTTCTGTAGTTGTGAGATGATGTCTACAAGTAAGCCAAAATTAGCAAAATTGCTAAGTTATTATTTGATTGCTCCCATTATGAACAACAGTAATACAATGCAGATTTCTGAAAATGTAGAATGAGTATTTATGTGTGTAAGAATAATGTCATGGCTGTGAGTGACCATGCAGTGTTAGGAAAAGTTTAGCACATAAAACATTCATAGACTTAAGTAAGTTATAATGACTGTAGACTTCATCTGAAGGTTAGACACACATTCCTGATCTGGAAGGAAATCTAAGACCTCCACAGAGTGTTCAGTACCAGTGCCAGTCAGCCCTACCTTGAAAGTCAAATTAATAATACTAATAGAAGAGGATCTACCTGGAATGTATGCACCTTGTCTTATTTATCTGTATATGTGTGTGTGTGTGTGTGTGTGTGTGTGTGTGTGTGTGTGTGTGTGTGTGTGTATATATATATATATATATATATATATATATATATATATATATATATATATATATATATATATATATATATATATATATATATATATATATATATATATATATATATAAATATATATATATATATATATATATATATATATATATATATATATATATATAGGTTTGCTATCAAAACATCGAGCATGTGAACTTAAACCTAAATGCATTTCACATGTTCAATGCTCACAATAGTAAACATGCTGAAACATCGGAAGTTCTGCAACCAAAGTCGAATTCGACTTCTGCAGTATGAAATCCCTTAGCAGCAGGCAGTACTGACCAGATCTGTACTGCACAGAGGTATCACTCATATTTTTGCAGTGTGGAAAAGGGTAACTCTCTTGAGCCACACTGTCCCGCGATCTCAATGTATTCAGACTGCAGGGATACCTTTAACCAACAGTGTAATGATCGACTGCATATTAATATTAACAGTCAATCTTCCAGAATTGATATTGCAATGTTCTCCTAAAGGAATCCCTGCATTCTGATGATCGCATTTCTCAGTTCCACACAAGCCATGCTCAACATATTAATAGCAAGCCATATATATATATATATATATATATATATATATATATATATATATATATATATATGTATATGCGTATAATAGATATATATCTATGTATACATGTGTGTTTGTTTGTGTGTGTGTGTGTGTGTGTGTGTAAACAAAAAATACATAAATAGAAAAATACAGTTTGAGATATATATATATATATATATATATATATATATATATATATATATATATATATATATATATATATATATATATATATATATATATATATATATATATATATATATATATATATATATATATATATATATATATATATATATATATATATATATATATATATATATATATATATATATATATATATATATATATACGTGTGTGTGTGTGTGTGTGTGTTTATATAGATTAGAAGTACAGTGTTTGTGCTATGGGAAGGACAGAAGCCATGTTGCATGGGAGATAGGAGTTCTTGCAGAGGAGATAGTTTAGCAATAGTTCTTGAATAAATTTTTTCTAGTATTTTGAAGGAGGGATAAGATTGCTATAGGTCTAAAGTTATTAATGTCTGCTGAATGTTCTCATTTGTGCAGAGGGATAATGTGTAACTCTTTTTTCAGAGAGAGGGAATGTGGGATTCCTGGACTGACCTGTTTGTAAGGACTGAGACAGAGCAGGCAATGCTATCAACTGCTATTTAAGGTTTCTGCTTGGAAGGTCATCAGCTGAAGTACAGCATGGTTTGAGTTTGAGTGGTTTTATATAGGATGTAGACACAGGTTTGAAGGTAAAAGTGGATGCGGTGATATGTGGCTGCTGGGAAGGGTTAGGATTAAATGTTGGGGAATCCTTAGTTAGAGATGCTATACAATCATTGAAATAAGAGTTGAATGGTATTGGGGCTTTGAGTGATGAGTTATTGCAAATTTTTTAGAGTTGTTTACTATTATTCTGAAAGTTATTATACTATAGTTTTTGTCTTCTTTAATTTGCTTTTTAGTATGATTGCAAAGCATTCTGAAGTTGCCAAGATATTGTGACATTTTATATTTTTGCCTTTGTTTCCATGCTTTTTCTCTATCCTGCATTAGAATTCTACTCTTTTTGGGTAGCCAGATTGCATTATTTGTTTTCAGACTCTTCCTTCTAGGAGGTGCAAGGTTATACCATCACCTTCAAACCAACAGAGCGGACTACAAACCAGTAAAATAAAACCGATACAGCTCCCAGGAATCAACAAACTTTAATGGACCAAGCGCTAAAATGCACTGTGAATAAACGGCAACAATACAACAAATTGTATTATTGCCGTTTATTCACAGCACTTTTTTAGTGCTTGGTCCATTAAAGTTTGTTGATTCCTAGGAGCTGTATCGGTTTTATTTTACTGGTTTATACCATTACCTGATGTTTTTGTTATTGACTATTGTTAAACCAAGTCCAATCTGACAAGTCACACAGCATGTGCTGCCTTAACTTAATGCGCGCTTACATTTTTTTTTCTATTTTTCTTTCAGTAATTCAAACCACCCATCAGGTCAAGTGGGTCTCTGCTCCCCATAACAAGCAGTGGAAACTTCAAACATCACTCTTGCTTACTGGGCACCCACAGACACTGTCTTTTAACTAAAGAGACTAAAAACGAATGTAGGTGCTTAACTTCCAAGTGTCTAGACAGTAAAATACCTTAACTGCACTAACTTAAACAAATGTTAGGGAGTGTGTTAATACATTCTGCTCTGTAGTTCCTTAATCAAACCAATGTACTGAAGATTACATCAACAGGAAGCAACAACTGCATAACTCTCTCCAGTAAGTGTCCTCCCCCAACTACAGTCTATTTTCTTTTGAGAAACACTTAAATCTATACAATAGCATTCTATTACCTCTCCTGTTTCATCTGTAACTAACCCCTGCTTTAATTTTATATAATTTTAAGAATTTCAGGGTAAAATCAGATAATGTCTACACTTGCCTTGATGTAACAGTATAAAGTAGTGTGACTGTACAGTGTAGCATACCTTTGCTTAAGGTTCACTGAGTGGTTTCTAAAAGCTAACTGTTGCTCTGGCCCTGCCCACTCTGCTCCGCCATCACTACGTTCGGGCTTCACTCTGCTCCCCTGCCCTACCCCCAATTTCTACCCACTCCCACTATCGATAGTTTATAGACACAAGACCACACCCCCACCCACATCCCACCCATCAGCTCAACCAATCCAAAAACAACAACACAATTGCAAATATTAATAAGCTCCCACCCTCCACCCACCAAGTCCTCCTACCATACCCCATACTATCACCACCAACCAAACTACTGCCCACAAACCCTCAAGTAACTATGTTTACCTCTCATCTATTACTACTAGCTACCCTTGTTATATTTTACACCATTACCTGCTACCATAATGCTCACATATTTCACCGCAGCTCAACTCTAACTTCTACCTACCAACCACATAGTAACACTCCCTTATCCTGCATCCAGCCTTAATTACTGAACTACTCTACCACTAAGCTATACAAAGTCAAATATATTAATTCTGCCATGCCTTCCATCAAACTCAAAAGATTAACTAAACTTCTACTCAAAATTCAATCTTTGTTGCTATTCCTGCAAACACAGCTCCAACTTTGTGGTGATATACACCCCAACCCAGACCCCACAACTGATACTACCAACCTCACTAGTCCAAACATCCAACATACAATTAATTAACTGTAAAAAGCCCTGTGACCTACCTATACTTAGTATGAACACTAGAAGTATCTTGAACAAAACTGAGGAATTACATGCCACACTCTCCGCTTAGAACCCAGGCATTACACTCATTACAGAGACCTGGCTTAAACCCCACATTAAGGATAATGAGACACTTCCCCCAGGTTATAATATAATCAGGGCTGATAGAACTATCAAAAAAGGTGAAGGCACCACCATACTATACAAGACTGTCTTCAAGTTAGACCTTATACATAAAGAAATCCCAACATTTAACAATCAGAAACTCTATTCACCAAAATTCAAATCAATCAACAGAAGCAACTAAACCTAGTGGGTATTTACATACCCCCAGGTGACAACATACCTACTCTTGAATCTATACTAAACTGTACATCTGAAAACCTCCCACAGGAGACACTCCTCCTAGGGGACTTTAACATTGACTGGAAATCCATCAACACAACTATCCCCTCTAATCATATCAACCTGTATTCCTATACTCCACTTATCCAAACATCCACCCGCATTGACAAAAATAGAAACAAGGAATCCATACTAGACTGGATCTTTACAAACAACCCATCTACTGCCCAATATTATGGTACAGTACCAACTGGCCTTAGTGACCATTTAACCACCTTACATAAAATCCGTAATTCAAAAAATGTTTTACCTGAGCATTTCATGAATGCACTAAGGTATTGTAAATGGGCTCCATTAGCAACCCTCACACTAGACAAGGCAGTGGAGTACTTCAGTTCTAACTTTTTAAACATATTAAATCAGATTTCCCCCTTACAGGCAATTTAAATGAAAAACAACCCAGGCCCATGACTCTCTAAAAACACAAGTGTGTGTGTGTGTGTGTGTGTGTGTGTGTGTGTGTGTGTGTGTGTGTGTGTGTGTGTGTGTGTGTGTGTGTCTTTCGACTTTTCCCGGTTAGGGGTCGCCACAGTGGAACTCCGGTCTGCTAATGATTGGCAGTAGAGTTTTACGTGCTGGCTTGCCAGGCCTAATGCACAACCTTCAACGAAGGAACACCCATTCACTCATGTCGTCACACAGTAGACGCTATAACTGAGAATTGAACGAGCAACGTCTAACTATCTGATCACAACAGGCAGATTTTACTCAAACTACATAATAAGGCAAAAAAAACAGATAAGGCAAGACAAGAAAAATCACTACACAGAGCTACAAGTAAAACATACCACTAACCCCCCCAAAAATTCTGGGCACCTGTCAACTAAGAATTATAACCAGGCAAACCCACTATCCCTCCCCTTAATGTCAGAGGAGATAATATAGAGATAGCTACCCAATTTAACAACTACTTCACTTCTCTCATCCTTAACCTAACTAGCAACAGCTAGACTTGCATTCTTCTGCAACCAATCAGCAACCCAAACTCATACCCTCCATTCACTGTCAAACCAGTTCCTACCAACACAATATACAAGCACCTCACTAAACTAAAACCCATCACTTTGGCAATTAACAAACTCCCTGCAGAGTACCTCAGAACTGTCGCTAGTGCGATAGCTTATCCCATTTCGATACTTATCAACTGGGCTATCAACGAGCATACAATTTCAGCCCTTTGGAAAACCTCCTACATAATACCCTTACACAAAGGTGGTCCCTCAACCGAACTTACCAACTACCGCCCCATAGCAATCTTATCCCTCCTATCAAAAATTCTTGAAAAATGTATCCATTCTCAGCTGATGATACATTTACTGACAAATAGTCTCCTCACCAACACCCAACATGGCTTTCATCCATTCCATGGCACCACCACAACATTCATATCCTTCACTAACACTGTCAATCAATATGGGAACCAAGGGAACCTAGTGTCTGCCACCTTCCTTGATCTGTCCAAAGCATTTGATACAGTATCATACAGCAAACTACTTACTATCTTAGCCAAACTCAACCTAAACAGCCCCTCATTGCTCTGGTTTCAAGACTACATATTCAACCTCCAACAAGCAGGTAAGTGGCATAATTCCCTCTCCCCACTTCTCCCAGTAACAGTAGGTGTACCACAAGGAGCCATACTGAGACCCCTACTATTTAATATCTTTACAAACACCTTCGACTCCGCCACCCAGCAAGATACAATAGTCCAATATGCAGATGATATTACAGTGATCTGCTCAGCCCATGCACTCCAAACACTCTAGACTAAAACCCAAGAGGCCTTTTCCAATATTGAAAAATGGTTAAAAAACTCACAACTAATACTTAACCCCAAAAGGACTCAACTTATGCTTTTCAACCAAACCAAAACTATGGACTGTTCTACTCTTTTCTCTATAAATTCTAGCAATAACACACAAATCTCCCCAGTATCACAAGCTAAACTTCTTGATGTAATACTTGAACAAAACCTTAAGTCTGACAAACATATAGCACAAACCATATCCAAAG
Source organism: Protopterus annectens (assembly GCF_019279795.1). Taxonomy (NCBI): domain Eukaryota; kingdom Metazoa; phylum Chordata; order Ceratodontiformes; family Protopteridae; genus Protopterus; species Protopterus annectens. Next base: position 1,531,253,749 of record NC_056741.1, on the reverse strand, counting down.
TCCATAAAAAACTTGGAACGCTATACCGCTGCAAAAACTAACCAAAAGCACCAAATTTACTATATCCAGAGATCACCTTCTCTCTACACTGCTTTATGCATCCCCTGTATTAACAAACCTTAACAAGGCAGACCTACACAAATTGTCCATGTGCTATAATAAAACAGCTAGATTTGCAACCAAGTCTAATTTCCTCTCCCACCACTGTCCCTCAGTAAAACAATTACATTGGCTAGAACTTGCCAACTTACTAAACTATAATCAACTCACCATTGCTCATTACTTGCTGTACCACCCAAACAAGATTCCTGATCTCTCAGGCTTACTCAACTTTCACAATTCTGCTTGCCATCTAAGATCCACAAACAAAACCTTCTTGAAGTAGCTAAGTGTAGACACAGTGCTGGTGAATCCCTCTACTCCTACACAGTTGCTAAAATCTGGAATTCTCTTCCACCAAATATCAGATTGCAAAACAGCAGTCCCACCTTTAAAGTCCAATTAAAAGCCCACATCAATCTCATCTGGCAATGTACCTGTACTGACCATGGCTAGCCCTAGTACCACCAATCAGATAAATCTTCCTCTGGCACTACTCAAAGTCAAGCACATAGAAAAAAAACTACCATAACGAATTACTGCACTTTCGTACTCAAATACATTATATTTTCTGTTGTACTACTGTACACTCTATATATTGTACACTTCTGTAATTTCTCATCATACTATGCTATGATGTACTATTGTTTGCTCTATTAATTTGTACTCATCTCTGACTTTTGTATTTTTATCATATATATAGAGCTTTTGTATTTTTTATGATTGTCATGTATTTTTGTTGTTGTGTCTTTTGGCTTTTCCCAGTTAGGGGTCACCACAGCGAAACTCCGGTCTGCTAATGATTGGTAGTTGATTTTTACGTGCCGAGTTACCAGCCCTGATGCACAACCTTCAACAAAGGTACACCCATTCACGCATGTCTCCACGCAGAAGATGGTCCAGCTGAGAATCGAACCGGACAGTGTCTTACTATGAGGTGACAACGCTACCGCAGCACCACCACCGCGGGACATGATTGCCATGTATGTGGAGCTAAATAAGTTGTACTGAATTCATTTACAGCATCATCTATACGGGGATTTTTAGGAAGTTCCATTTAATAGATGATAGGTTACTAATGAACATTTCTGGTTAAACTTAAAAAGGTTGTGTGTTGTTTTATAAACATTTTGTTGAAGTAGATGTGTGAGATGTCTGGTTGTATAAACTGGGAGATGATCACTGTGACAATCTGACATTGTACCTGTAGTGGTATATTTGCTAGGGTCTGATACTAGGATCCATTCTAATAGGGAAGTTGATGTCTTGCTATAATGTGTGGGCCTATTAATTAGTTGAGTAAAACCTGATATATTCATGCTAGATGTAAGGGAGTTAGAGTTTATGTCCAACCAAATGACATTCACATCATTTTCTAATATTATTATTTCTTGTGGAATTGTTACTGATATCCAGTGTATGATATCTTCCAGTATAACTGTATTGTCACCAGAAGGGATGTAATTGTTTAATTTCAGGGAAGTAACAAAAAGCTCTGCTCAATTGAATTTTGGTATTGGTTTGTTGTAGGGGGAAATGTATTAGTCGTTGGGAAATATTAAAGCAATACTGTGATGTCCCTCCTCTGGGCCAGGGATTAAGGAGCCTCAGTCCGCACTAATGACACTGGTGGAGAATTATTTTCAGATGCAGTTTTCTGCACCAAATACAATTTCCCGTAAGAACACACAGGGAATGCACACTCCAGTCCTGGGGCTGGGCTTTCTCTCCAGGCCCCAAGTAAGACTCACCACTGACCACTATAGAGCTTTGTCTTTAGCTGGGTGCTCCAAGCCAAATCTTCCACCACCATCTCTATGAAATCAGTGCTCTAAGTGTCCCAGTTCAAAGTAGCTGTTACACACACTCTCCTCTCTTTGAGATATGATTTTCACACACACACACACACACACACACACACACACACACACACACACACACACACACATAGACACACACACACACACACACACACACACACACACACACACACACACACACACACATATTCACCTGGGAAAGGCTAGCACAGCTTAGCTGCTGTGCCACCTCCACCCAAAATATAAGGTAGATCTGCTGCCACCAGAACACCTGAAGCCAGTTGCTTAAAGGCTCTTACCAGGGTACACAATACCAGGGTACCCAATTACATTTATTAAAAATAATACTTATACAAATGGTAATGTTTAGCCAAGGAACAAGACTTTCAGGAACACGGAGCCACAGTGCCAGTAAATAAATACAAGTCCTCTCAAAGATTAAATATTTTCTAACAGACCAGTCACAATGAAATGTTTAGATGTATTTAATAATAAATAATAAAAAAATGAAAAATACTGAATATGTATTTACAATTAACACCAGAGTTTCGATTGTAGGAAATACAAAAAGCAACACCGATGGAAAGACTCAGACAGATACAGAAAAAAAAAACAACATTTAGCTAATCTCACTATATTTTTTCTAACTGAATTAATTACTGTTCCATAGTTGCTTACTAAAGGAAGGTAAGATGAACGTGGATGAGTGCCTTGTCAGGTCCAAAAATAGAGTGCATTTCTCAAATCTCTCATTAGTATTCAAATGCAATTTCAATGCTGGATACAGAATGACATTACATCTGGTCGCCTGACTCTGTGGTTCCCACACAACCCCCTCACTAGAAACTGAGCCATGGTCTGGCACTAATGTATCATAGTACATACATAGAACTTTAGCTAAGGTTTATTACAGCATCTGCAAACTGTAAAACAATTCCAACACTTCCACCCTTCTTGCAGGAACTAACAAGCTTTTCTCTGGCTGCATTCACGATCTCCGAAACAATGCAAAAAAGTAGGTTAAACTCGATAAACAAAAATACTATATCACTCAACAAAACAAATACAGTACCAAACAGCAAAAATTCTGGGCAACAATAAATAACATCCTACAGCCCAGAAAAAATACCAGTCCCACACCCAATATAACAGGTACAGACCTGGACATAGCCTCCAGCTTTAGTAACTATTTCACTTCCTCAGTACTCAAACTCTTAAACAACATCACTTCCTCCAACACCCCACAACCAACTCAGGGCCAAATAAATACCATACCTTTCACACTTAAGTCTGTTCCTACCTCTACTATTGAAAAAACTCCTAGCCAAACTCAAACCAACCACCCTTGCAGCCGATAACCTTCCTGCCGAATACCTCCAAATTGCATCCACAGCTATAGCCTATCCCATTTCACTTCTAATAAATAGATCCATCACCAAAAACACCATTCCACTCCTGTGGAAAACCTCATATATCATACCACTCCACAAAGGTGGCCCATCCCTAGACCTTTCCAACTATCGACCAATTGCAATTCTCTCACCGCTCTCTAAGATCCTAGAAAGATGTATTCATCACCAGTTCCTTTCCTGTCTCCTCACCAACAACCTGAATTATTTATGGAAACTTCCATTGACCGTGACTTGTTTGACTTTTTGTATGTCACTGAACCTAAGATACCATTGATAAAGGGCTTTCCCAAGGTTCATAAGTCATTGACTAAACCACCCCCTACATTTGATTGTGTCAAGGGAAGGATGGGTCACACAAACATGTTCTTTATATGTGGAAAGTAAGCTTAAGACAATGTTGGCTTTGGTCTCTGTTGTACTCAGGGATACTGAGCAATTTTTAACTGACCTCTTCATATTATTTGAGAGTTGTGGTGATATAACAGGGTTTTTTCTTGTGACCCTTACTGTAGTGAATTTATTTACGTGCATCCCGAATGAGCATGGTCTTGATACCATTAGAGAACTGTTGACGCACAGAGGGAATTTTGACAACAGTCAGGTCGATATGGTTTGCTGCTTGTTGAATCTCATCTTAAACAATAATGTTTTCTTGTATGGTGACTGCTTATATGCACAAAAATGGGGGGTGGCCATGGGCACCCCCTGTGCAAATTCATATGCAAATGCAGTAATGAACACATGGGAGGAACAACTTCTGCTTGACAATAACAATATATACAGACCACACATTAGATTTTACTGTCATTTTGTGGATGATGTTTTTATTTTGTAGGGAAGGGGCCAAGAAGAATTATATGGTTTTCTTCACTACATTAACCATACCACTGGATTTTTGAGGTTTACCATGTCCATGTCACAGAAAGAGATAGATTTTTTGGATGTATGACTAATGGTTAGCCAAATGTGTCAGATAGGTACCAATTTATTCCGAAAGGGATGTTGGAAGAATAGTTACTTGTCCTTTGATAGTATGCACCCCAGGCATATATACCCTAATGTAGTAAGAGGCCAATACATAAGAACCTCTAGGCTATGCACACAAGAGGAAGCATTTCATGAAAATATTGATGCATTGAGTCAGCATTTTTTGAAAAGGGGCGATAAGAAGGACCTTCTGACACAGCATAAGGAGAGGGTGGTCAAGGATAGAAATAACACTGCTGCCCCATATTTATCTAGACATGCTTCTAGTGCACAAAAGAATAGGAGCTTTGTCACTAAACTCAGATTTGGTTTGAAGTGCACAAATGATGTAGGATCTGTATGTAATATTATACAAAAAAACTGGGGAATAATCACTAGTGACAACAGGACAGCTGAAATAGTTGGGAACAATCTCTCTTTTACATTCAAAAATTGTTTAAACTTGAAAAGACTACTGTGCACATGGAATTGTAAAACTAGGTCAAGTAACTTGCTATCTGCCAGACTTGGTACATACAGTTGCAGGCATTGCAGAGCCTGTGCATATATTTCACATGAACAAGTGTTTAAACATCCAGAGATGAAATATATTTTTAGTCCCAGATTCTATGCAGATTGTAGTACAACAAATGTGATTTATTTAGCCACATGCAAGTCCTGTACAGGATTCTATGTTGGTAAGACCAACAAGAGATTAAAAGATATAATTTTTAGTCATTCTTACGAGATTAGGACTTGCAATATGAACAATGCACTAGCTAAACATATTAAAGAAAATGTTGGGCATGAGTTTTTTTTTTTAGAGTACTACAAATAGTGCATGTTGGTCACCGGGGCGGTGATCTCACTAACTATACTGAAATAGTAGAACTTACATGGATCTTGAGGCTACAGGCTGATAAACATACTGGTATCAATGTTTGTGTCCCTTTAAAACCTGTATTGTAAGGGAGGAAATTGATTTAATGAAGTGATGAATTAACAAATTTGATTGAACATTTACTGTATTTAAACTGAGTTGTGATTTTGTGCTTTTATGATCTGAAGAAGCGTTGGTTTTACAATGTGAAAGCTCTTATCTGGTCCATTTTTACAGATAATTACTTTTATTGTGTGAAACTGTGGTGTTCCTGACAGTTTTTATACTTTGGAATTTCATTGTTTATTTGGCAGTTACCTTTATCAGTGGCTGGGACTTGGTTCTTGTGTTGCCCAATCACAGCAAGACACTATATGAGAGGTATCAAGAGGGGATGAATATGGGGATGATGCTGGTGACATCATTCCCCAGCTATGACAGGTAAACAATCCGCAACCTTTGTGGTGGAGACTGTCAAAGTACTGGAAGAAGATGAAGACCAAGATGGTTATGTGAGATATGGATCACCAATGTATTTGCATTTCAGCAGCTAACATTATGGATAATGTACTCACATGCAGACCAAAGTGCGGCCCTGCAACTATGCTCCACAGGATTATGATGCTTTACAATGGCAGTGAGGGCAATGTGAAGTTGTTACAGTTACCACATGAGATGCTTCAACCTCACATGGATCAGTCTGTGGATGTGTGGAACAGACTTGCATGATCTGTTGAGTCTATCTCTAGTGGCACCCTTAATGCATGTGTTCTGAGACCTGGCCCTTGCTGCTAATGCACAACACAGGCATGGGCTTTTCTTTGCATGATTGCCACTGTGATACAGTTTGGACAGTCTCTGCTACTCATATTGCTTCCATAGGGCTGACCTCTATTATTATGTCTCATAGTTTGAGGTACTGCCACGTGCATCAAACACTGGGCACTTTCCTGTAACAGGATATGGATTAGATAGCTCTCTCCATAGTGCATGACATCATTTTTTTCTCATACTTGTATAGTAGAAGAGTCCTAGTTTTATATTTCCTATCAGCTAGTTTATAAGCAGGAACGTCTGGAACGCATTCATATTCATGAGTCATTGCTTGTTACTGCCATGACTAGCACCAGTGATCCCCATGACTTGTTAAGTAACATCTGGAAGCCAATAGGTGTGTTTGCATTAAATGTGTTTTTTTCTGCTATTGTGGCATGTAGACTCAGTAGTTCAGTAGGTAGCTCATTAGCCTTTGTTGCTGAAGGCTGTCAGTTTTTTTCCTACACCAGATATTTGGATTAATTGTTCCTGTATTGACACTACAGTGAAGCATAAGGAGGGGGGTGCTACATTCCTGACTATGCCATCCTTTGGATGAGATGTTAAACTAAAGCCCCATCTCCTTGACCTGGTGATAGCTCAAGTACATGTAAAAGATCCAGCAGCACTTACTAAAAAGAGTAGAGGACGTTCCCCCATGCTCTGGCTATATTTCCTCTAGTTAGTATGAATATCACTTCAAGTCTTCCCAGAAAAGAGACCATTAGCCTAGCTAGGCTAACCTTGCTAAGAAAGATAATTAAATAAGGATATGTGTCCCTGTTCCTACATATACAGTGATGGTGCATGAACACCTATCAGCACTTAAAATGTTATAATGTTAGTCATCTGTCGGATGTGGCATGCATTCAGGATGCATGCATAATGATTGGCATCTGTGAAAATGAGGACAAAATTGCCATTTAGCATATCTTGTGTACTGTAGCAAAAAGCTTCTTGACACATCTTAGTAAATCTCCTTGACACAGTTTTTGGAATTTGCTAGATACTTGCTACACTTTAGAAAAACTACAGTACTGGAATTTGCTAAAATGCAGCAAGGAGCTCCTTGTTACACTTAAAAAAAAACACTGAATGTAATTCAAGCAGCCATAATCACAAATATGTCTCCTTAACTCTTTAATTACCACTACAGCTCTACTGCAACCATGCCTTCAGGGACAGATTAGAAACCTATCAGCATCTAGACATAAGTGCTGATCACACCCCTAACTGACTGATCCTGTGGTAGCTGCCTCTCTCACCTGATCCTTGCTAGGGCCCTGTGACAATCATTTTGATATGTGTGATATCAGCACTTGTGGATTGTCATAACATAAAAGGTGCCTATCAATTATTATAATGCTGTCAGCTCTTGTGCAACCTGAATATATATGCCTCCTTTAAGTCAGTGCTTTTCTGCTGAATACTTTCCTCTGTACCATCCTCATTATTCTGTAGGTAGTTAATCTCATTTATTTTTTGCAGATTTTGTGGTAGCAGTCCAAAATCAGTCCTAAACTCCAGGCATTACTTTTGCATGCCATCTTGCCCCAACAGTTACCATGCTCTTGACATTGTAATGCAGTGCAATATTGTACATGTGGTGACCATACATAGCTACATACTCCAGTGCAAGCCAGGATGTGCCTACAGATCTGAATCAAAGCATCAACAATCCACACATGCACTATTCTTGTATTGTGTGTGTTTAATTTCTCCAGATATTTATGCTTTTGATATACCCTGACATGAATGGGTCCCATTCCTAATTCAGGGCATAACTAAAGTTCATGAAATCAGTTTTGATTCAATCTTTGACATTTACCAAGAGTAGTCTATGTCTGTAACAAACAAATATATATGTCATGACATATGTGTTTAATTGGCCATTCTTATTATGTACTTTTATTTGTTATGCATATGTAAATATTTAAGTGCTGTGTCCCAGCGTAAGTTACCATTTTCAAAATGTCTTCTAAATCACATTCTTTATAGATTTGTTTAATATGTGGAAAAGAAATGGTGATAGTTGCGTATCATGCCATCAACTTCTCATAGAAAATTACAATTCATCGACCAGCAGCTCATATGATTTATGTGTTACCTTACCCCCAAGGATACCTCGATGGTGATGTTCATGCATTCTATGGCTTCAAGTATCTGTAGGAGATGGTAATGTCACAGAAATGCTCCATGGGTGTCTGTCATTTCACTGCTGTTTCTATGAACTTCATGTAGTTCACATTTTCATGGGACATGGAAACTAAGAATCTGTTCAGTATTTGGAAATAGCCAACTTGAGTCACTCCCACTGTGAACACCGTAAGGTATGGAATGGCAGGCACAGATATAAGTTCACCTAACAATAGTCCGACTTTTGTTTGCAGGGAGATAGGTTGCACACTAGGCTGTATGCTAGGATTTCATGCTGAGATAGCTGGTCTAACTGGAACCTGTGACACTGCCATGCTGGTTTCTGCCTTGCTGCTAGGTAATGTGTAAGCTGGATAAGTTCCTATGCTATCAGCTTCTTTGCCTCATGTGCTTTTGTAGTAACAGATTTTGTTTATCACAGTATGGAACTCTGAGGAATGCAGTAGAATGCTAGTATGCTAACTGGTATTTATTTTCTACATTTGCGTATCTTATCATCACATTCCTGAATATTTCTGTTTAAATGAAAAATAATCACATCTTTTCAAAGGTCATCTAATGAACAACTCAAATTATTCATTAAAATATTTTGCTGCAAATGCTTCAAATGAAAACAACTCTTGGAGCTGCGAGTCTGAAGTGGAAATGTGACATGTCTGAGTGACTGATTCACTAAGAAGTAATGTTTTTGTATATGAAATATCAGTGTATCCCAGGCTTTTTTGGGGGGATGGAGAGGGAGATCATAATAATACTCAGCTCCTTGCAAGTTGTACAAAAAATCTCTACTCATATGTGACATGAAAAAGTCAGCATTGCTCCTTTTTACATCATTCTTAGAAAACAGTCGCAGAAAAGAATACCACACATATGTAGCTTTTGTTGTTTGTTTCTGTTACAGAGACTGGAGCAGCAGTGAATTACCATCTGGTTCCTGCCTCAGGAGGTATGCCTAGATGCCCAGATCCCCCTCCAATGATAATGGTAAGAAAAGAACAGTATATTTTTTAATGTTGCTATGAAGAAAGCTTTGGACTGTGCTGTCACACAGAATGCAGACTCCACAAAACTATACTGGAATCATCTAACAGTTTTTAAGCTGTTGACATATGGCTTCCTGACAAATGTTGGACTTGTGTGATTGCCGCACAGAACAGAGATCATACAAGAATGAAACTGCCTAAATGTGTTGAATATTTAGGAGTAAATATTCACACACACACACACACACACACACACACACACACACACACACACACACACACACACACACACACACACACACACACACACACACACACACACACACACACACACACACACACACACAAAAAAAGCTTTTTTTAGGGGCAAGCTGTCTTGCTCCCTCACACCCCTGATACTTGTATATAGCAACTCCATGGTCGCACCATCATGGGGAAAGGGGAAATCCCTGTTTTACCAACAATTCTTCCTTCTGGGGAAAAGCCGACAAATTACATATTAATGATATGACAAGTGATCACTGACCTTTTGAATATCAGCCTGTCTCCCTTATCATATCTCACACACCTATTGCAGCCACATCATTAATGACCAGAAGGGGTCATCTTATCATTCAAACTTATGGGCATGTTACATGCACATGATTTTTTTTTAAAGGAAGTACATCAGGACAGCTACAACTCCCTATTTGTTGCAACAAATTATGATTTGCTCTCTGGTCATAACTATCTGTTATGTACTCCTGAAACCGATTTTAAAAATCACTTCATTAGCTTTGCTCTCAAGGCAAACTTTTGAATCCATTTCTCAAACATATAAGAAGCTGGTTACAACTGGACACCAAATTATAATCCTATATATTGGTCATAAAGGGTTTAAATTAAATTACCATTGTAAGCATATTGCTTCTCAACCACCTCCCCATAAAAGAATTTTGAACAGAAAAAGCCTGAAATTTAATGCAGAGTCTACATTTAATAATTTTATTTATTTCAAAGTCCTGAAATCTTTTCCGTTATATTAGAATTGCTACAAATCTCCTTTCTTTTAAGATATGCTCTTTACTTTTTTAACTTATCAGTGCCTATAGTTCCTTGTGTGTGTTTACATTTGATACCTATAGTTCCTAATGTTTTCTAGACATTGTTCGTCACTGCAACTGACAAGGGAGTAGCTTCAAGCTGCTGTTAGAAACACACATACTTTTAAACAGGAGAGTAATAGCAAAATATAAACTTAGTTTGGAAAGGCACAATAACCTAAATTTGAGCAAACTGCAGAACTCCACAACCTATTCCTGCTGCCTATATCGTAATAGATGTCTGTTCTCCAATATGTTTCCAGAAATATGAAAATGATGACTATCTAATTGGATGTTTATTTTTGAAGATACTTTCATAAGTATGGAAAATGATAATTACTTTATTGATAATATTACTGACAATACTCAACATCTCACTGAACAATCTATTGAGATATTTTTCTCCAACATCGTGCAAGGGCTTCACCTGATACTATGTAATAATATCCAAAAACTCCAAGCTTCTTCTTCCACCAGACACTTCCTTTGTAAACTAGCAAAATGTAGCAATAGTGTCTAAGTACACAAAAGCAAAACATGGCATTTCCCTTATATGTTCATATCTGGATGGCTTACATATTACTGAGGGACACCTTGTGATGTATTATAGTGGAAGACGGAATAAAATGCAGTCTAATGACCCATGTAGATTGCATTACATTTGAGATGCCTCCTATTTGTTATTCATTATTATGATAAACAATATTTATATATTCATATTCATATTGATAAAACCTAGCAACATAATAGTGGTGCAGCAGTAGCATTGTCACCTTACAGCAAGAGGTTCTCTGGTTCGATTATCGGCTGGGGTACCTTCTGTGCAGAATCTGCATGTCCTCCCTGTGTTTATGTGGGCTTCCTCCAGGTGTTCTTTTTTCCTACCATGTTACAAAGACATGCATCTGGAGCGTTTCTCCCTGGGCCGCTGCTGAAAATTGGCTTTGTTCCAAGTTGGAATTTCCCAGTAAATAAATAAAGTAATATTTCTTCTGAAACCTCAGACAATGCTATAGAAAAATCTCACTGATACTTACATAGACAGTGAGCACTGATTATAATATTAATTATGGAAATAACCATAATTGGTCATACGTCAGTAAATATCTGAGAAGGCAAACATCTAGAACAGAGCTGTATGTAGTTTTGTAAACCTAGATAAGTGCTTTTGATAGTACACATCAATATTTTATGGTAGCTAATATATAGACATTTCTTTTTTGGGGTGTGAAAATTTAAAGAAAATTGCATCATAATATATAACAACATTTATGGAAATACTCTGATCACTCTTGACAATGAACAAAGAACAGTGTTTGTTGAACAACATTGTTTTTATCAATTTCTAAATACAATTTAACCTGAGTTTTTAGACAAAGCACAATAGTTGAAGTTTGTATTTAGGATGCAAGATGTAAACTTTATTTAACTGCAACTTGTAAATGCATTATAGCTGGAATTTTGTTGCCAGTGTGGAGTTACCCAAATACTTTATTAGCAATCTCCTTATAGTTGCATATCAGCATGATTACACGTTATAAATATATACTGAAATACCATATTATGAGATGTGTCATTTATGCCTTCTTAAGTATGACATGTATCCTGCACTGTATTGTTGCTTTAATTTGCACAAGCCATTATCTTCCCAGGTGTTCACCAAAATGGGTGAAGCACAAGTAATGCATATCCACACTGTTAGCTGTTTCCCGTAAGTGTTGGTGTGGCTTCAGGATGTGCCAAAAAAACTCATTTGATGTTCTTGCATGTTGAAAACACTATGCAAGTCAACTAATGTTTTACACTAACTGTTTCAAACACTTGCAGTCTGCATCTGACATCTCTTCATCTTTGACATGTGATGCAGCTTCCTTCCCAAACTGGTTCATTTCTTGGAAGCTTTCATTAAATATTCTTAAAACAAACTGTGCTATTCAGTTTTGGTACCAAACTTCCTGCATAACTGCACATACTTAATACTTCTGCACCACACTATATATTGGTGTCATACATAAGCACCATATTATCAGAAGCATTAAGGACACAAACAGAAAACTAGGCATTGCATAGAAACTTGCCTTGTCAGTCACCCTGACATTAGATGACTTACTGTAAGAGAAGCTATATAACCTTACCTGTCCTGTAGTCCCCTGTTATTTTTTCTTTCACAGCTGTATCATCTTGGATAAAAGGAACATTTCCTACAACAATATATGTATGTCATTTTTTTTCCCCTTGTATTCAACACTAACAACTATATCTTGACTTCCAGTGGTTTCTACCTGCTAGGTAGCACCTTTACCACTTCCAACCTTTTATTCACAGTTTTAGAGAAAAACTGACACCTTTCATGCCCTTGTTCAATATATCTGTCCTCAAAAGTATTAAAAAAACAGTAGGGTCTCTGAGTCTTCGGCTTTTTTAACACATAACTTGTTTTAATCTACAGGTTTTTACTTCTGTAAACATTTAACCTGGAACTCTCTCTTGCTTGGCATGAAGTTCTCTACATCACACTGTGCTCATGACTAAAGGAAAACACCAACTGCTTGCACTGTACCTGTCATTATGATTAGGTTCATATGTTCATAGGTGTTTACTAGGATAATGACCGAAATAGCCTTTTAAGCCTAACCATGCACACCACATCTCTGACAAGTTCTTCTACCCTTGATAAGTGTTAGCAGGGGCTTGGGAGGTGAAACATTTACAAGCAATGTCCTGGGAGATGAACCATTTACATGCTGCCTGTGTCCATTAGAGACATAGGTGCTAAACCAGTGATGAATGTCCTGTTCCCTATCCAACTGTCCAAGTTACACTTGAATTGGGTTAGGGAAGAACAATACTTCACATAGATGGGAAGCCTGTTCCAGAGAAGGGGTAGTCTCTGGGATACATACCTGTCCCTCCAGCATGTCCTATTGATATCACAGGCTAGGTTTAAATCTTTAGAATGGGTAATTCTAGTGCTGTTTGTTTTGCAGGTATGCAGGAAATCCATCAGAGTGGGGTCTGACAATGCCTTGTGTGCCAGACGCAGATCTCACTTCAACAGCCTATAGGAGACAGAATGCAGGGATAGAGCCTTGAGGTAGTCTGCAAAAGGCATGTTACTTATGCCTTGTATTCTTTTAGTGAGGAACATCTGTGAACATTCCAATAAATGCTCCACCTTTCACACCTGGCCTCACTAACATATCCAAATTATACATTTTCATATGATGAAAGATAAACTGCTGTGTGCATTTTGCTTCAACTAATGATTTGGACTGATGCTTAGGACCGGAATGTTTGTATAAAATTTAGGAATGAAAAAGGACATGCAAAAATTGCAACCTTTTCTGGAATGTAACCAGTGCTCATGGCAATATAACCAAGTCAGATATGAGGGCTGATTATATTAGTGGTCACCACCCAGTATTTATCATATGGAAACAGTCCAACATATGAAAGATCCACTATTTCAAACGGGGCAAGCCTTATCATAAACTTTAATAACAAAACTTTTGTAACCTTGCTCAAAAAATTAATTTGTACCCCATTTATTTATCTCTCTGTCAAGATAATGTAGCAGGAGGTGACACTTTAATAAAACATTCCTAAATATTCTAAACAAACTAACACCTTTGTGATGGACAGTAAAAAAGTGTCAGTTTTGATTAGCATAAAACATTAAGATATTAATGTGCCACCAAAATATGGTTTGGATACATTCCTGACATCTCAGAAGAGCACTGTCACAACAGGTGTACCAAGAGTTTATAAACTGAGTTAAGTCCATGGCATACTTGTACAAATGTGAGTGCACTTGTCAGCAGCCATGGATAAATAATCTAAAAGCATTTTGGACCATATAAATTTGCTCATCAGCCCAGGAAGGCTATCTCAGCCTTGACCACTTCATAAACAATCCAGTATAGATATTACATCTTAGTTCAGTAAGCATTACCAGGGAGTAACACCTACCATAAATCCTCCATGACCTGCAGAGTTTCAATTTTTCCAGCAACTCACACACTTTAGTTTTCAATTCTCACTTGCTTCACCTTAATCTGATCAGAAACTCAAACATGCATTGTTGGCCATGGAAATATGTTTGTCACTATCTCAAAATGCCAGCAGAATTAATGTTTTATCCCGTTCCTCTCAACATCTGCCATTTAGGTAGGAAATGTTTACACTCCTACCGTTTTGCCTCTACCTCTACCTTGCTTTCACTTTTATTTACAGCTCCAAGGCTTCTACTTCTCATACTGATTGTTTTTCTTTGCACTCTTCTGTGAGGGGGACAAGCCCGCTCTGTTTGCCCTCGCTACACTTGGGCTACTCCACTCCCCTACCCTACCCCCATTCCCATCCACCTCTGCATCACCAAGAAGTACACCAACACTAACCACACCCATAACTTCCCCCAATCAAGAGCCACTCTCCATCTGCCAATCACACCTCAATTAACCAATACACTATTTGTAACACTTCTCCCTATCCTCACAAAACTTAATTGCAATTGCTCTTAATCACTCTACTTGTACCACACTACACCAACATCCCTCTGTCTCTACATCTTCATCACACCATCCAGATAACCTAACATTTAAAAAGAATACACATCATGCTCTTTCTCCTTCCCACACTCTATACTCTACTGATATCAGCATACTATCTAACATCCTATACTTACCTATAGATACATGTCCATAGCCCCACACTATATTATACCAATACCATCCACTCCTCACTCTCCCACCTTGCCATCTCCTCCCAACTCTACAATCACACATCTACTGCATACTTCCACTTCAAACATGTAGTTGTCGGCAATACCACTAACCACTTTAGCAAACACCTTTACATACTCTCCAAGCTGTCATGCAAACATGCATGTATATTATCACAGATTCTCCATAGTGGTGATATACACCCCAATCTTGGGCCACATACTGCACAACATACCACCATGGCTACCATTCCACCCCTTCCTCACATTAAAACTACAGACCTTCTCATTATTAACATGAACCTTAGAAGCATAGTTAACAAAATCACAGACTTTCATGCAGTCATTGCACAATACTCACCAGACATTCTTATAGCAACAGGAACTAGGCTATAACCCCACGTAAGAGACCCAGACATACTCCCACAAAGTTATAGCATATACTGGTTAGACAGGGTCAGGAAGAAGGGTGGTGGGGTTGCAATCTTCTACAAAGATAACCTAAGCATAGACTACCTACCCATCAAATACCCTTATGATAACAACCGTGAAGTCCTAGGAACAATGCTCAGAATCAACCCAAAGAAAAATTTTACTATAATAGCCACTTACATACCTCCCAACAATACTCCCACTGCCATTGAGGAATTCATAGCCTGGACAGCTTCAGCCTACACCCATGAAACCATTATCACAGGTAACTTCAACTTAGACTGGAACACTTGCACTGGTGATAACCTCTCCACCTTCATAAATCTACATGGTTTCTCCCAAACAGTCCAGTTTCCCACTTGAATAGATAAACATAGCAAAAGGGAATCTATCTTAGACTTGTCACTTATTAACAGTACCACCCACAACTATCTCTCCAGATGCCTTCCAAATAATTTAAGTGACCATAGACCTACCTACTTAATCCGTCATCAGCTCAACCCACCCAGAACCATAGTTTACAAAGTGATATGAAATACCACAAACTTTTCCAATGAAGCATTCTTAGACATTCTCAATAAATGCAACTGGACACCACTCCATCATCTCCAACTTGACCAGGCTGTAACATACTTCAATTACACATTTCTAGCTATTCTAAATAGCTTAGCACCAACTTGTACATGCCATGTCAAAAATAAAAGATTGTCTGGATATCAAAAGAAACCATTAGACTTCAAAAACTAAGGGACAAAACCTGGTTTCAATACCAGAAAACAAAAAACAATAAAACTCTGCTAGCATACCAGCAGCTCTGCAATCAAACAAAAAAACAACTCAAACTAGAAAAAAAAAACATATTATGCATCTGTGCAAAACAAATATGAAAACAATCCCACAAAGTTCTGGCAAGCAATTAACTTGCTCCTCCACCCAGTTAAAGCTGCAACCCCAGAACCAACAACCAATAACCAAAGCATGAGTATTATGTCACAAATAAACACCAATTTTATAAACACCATCCTCTCCTTACTTACAGGGAACAATTCCAACTCACCATCTCTTCCACCTAATGTGGAAACTAACAACAACTCTTTTGACCTCAAACCTGTCCCAACTAATACCATAAGAACAATGCTGAAAAAATGGAAACCTTCCCTAGCAGCTGACCAACTCCCCAATATGTACCTCAAACTTTCAGCTGATGCCATAGCTCCGCCTATCTCCATTCTGGTAAATAGGTCTATAGTAGAACAATATGTCCCACTATTATGGAAAATTTCCTATATCACCCCTCTACATAAAGGAGGAACATCAACAACATTAAACAATACAGACCCATAGCCATCCTTTCCCCCTGTGTCAAAATTCTGGAGAAACATATCTACACTCAGTTACTGCAATAGTAGTTATCTCATGACAATATCTCTCCCTCTCAGCATGGTTTCAGACAGAAATGCATCACCACCACAGTCCTAATAAATTTCTCTAACCCCATCAACCAACTGAGAAATTCAAACTAGCAAGTAGCATCACTCTTCATAGACATGTCAGAAGCATTCAACACTGTCTCCCATCAGAAACTCCTTAGTACTCTTGCCTCAATAAACCTAGCAAAGACTTCCCTCTCCTGGTAACAAAGCATCTTTCTGACAGACAGCAAGCATCATGATGGAAATCCGAACTCTCACCGGCATCCCCCAACGGTCCATGCTAGGACCCCTTCTTTTCACCATCTCCTCTAATGATCTAGCCTCTTCCACAACACACACTAAAGTAGTTCATTATATGGGCGATTCAACTTTAATCTGCTCAGCAGCTACCTTACCAGACTTCCAAATAGTAGCCCAACAAGCTTTTAATGATATAGAAACATATCTAAGTAAATCGCAACTAACCCCCAACCCCAAAAAGGCACAGTTAATTATGTAACTAGCAAACATTCACCGACCATACCTCCTTTCACCATTCTCTCAGCAAACGATGCAGTCATCCAACCAATTGAGCATACAAAACACCTTGGAGTGACAATCAACAACAAACTCAGATTTGACCAACACATAGCCATCACAATTAAGAAAGTTCACATCAAACTTGGCTCACTGTACAGAAGCAAACCATTCCTCACTGACAATACCAGACTAGCCATATCCAGAATCTTCCTCCTATCTATGCTCCTATATGCTTTCCCCCTCTTTACCAACTTAAAAAAATCAGACTTAACCAAACTGGAAACTTGCTACAACAAAATAGGCTGCTTCGCAAACTTCCCCACCAAACCCACCATTGTATTCCTCTACATAAATTAGATTGGATTGAGCTACCTAACCTTCTTTATCTCTACCAACTCAAATTCACACACAGTATCTTCCATCCTGACAGTTGGTTATCCCTCAAGGAACTCGTTGTTCCCTACTCATACTCCCATAGTCTAAGATCTGCAGACAGACACTTTCTTACAGTAAACAAAGCTAACAAGACTCACGGTAAAGTCCTATTCTCAAATCAAATAGCCAAATTATGGAACTCTCTACCCAACACCCTTCAAAACACACCTGAATCTACCAATTTCAAACAACTACTATTTGAACATCTATCCAAGAACTGGCATTGCTCCTGCACCAAACCTGACTGACAAAATATCTATAACTCTGTCACCATACTGACCACTCCTTACCTAATTTTCTCCCTCTCCTCAGTGTTTATTACTACTCAAAAAAAATATATAAAGGAAATCTCATTTGTTCATAACTATTATTTAATATCTACACAGTACTAATTTTATTTTTCTCACAGTGATCTTCACTGAGATGTTTGCGTGTTTTTCTTTTTGAACCTGTATCTACTATAAAACTGTATTGAATACTAGTTTGTATAGACTAATTAGATGGTCTCCCAGATTCACAATCCTCCATGTAAGACTTAATAAGTCTTACTCGGAGGCTGCAGTTGAACAGTATGATGTCAGCGTGCCATGAATATGCATGAGGGCACGCTGACTCAACCGTAAGTCTTACACGGACCGTGTAAGAAAGCAGGGGGCATGTCCGACTGCCGAGCAGTCTAAATGTCCACGCCCCTGCAAGTGTTTAAAATAAAAGCAAATAAACAAGAGCGAGTCCGCTCAAATGTCCCTGCAACCAACACCTCACTGTCTGATATTGTAAACCCCCAAAACAGTTCTAAAACGCATAACAATAATTTTTTTTAAATTCCCAAAATAGCTGCCGAATTTGCGCGTGTGTGCAGGGGTGTGCCCATTGCTTAGCTACAGTTAGCAATTCTGACATGGAAGAGCATAAGAAAGAATGTTTATGCAAATCACATCAAATAGCAATAGCGTAATGGTAGCGCGTTCACACAAAGAAGAGGCATTCATGGTTCGAGTCCCACCACTGCCTTTCGTATTTATTTTTTTAAATCAGTATATGGAATAATACCTAACATATATGTTTAAACATAACTAAAAAGCAGTGAAATGGCCAATATATCAGTGAACAAAATAAATATTTTAAAGGATCCCAATATAAAATTGCCTGCAGTTAATCAGCGCTTCACCCAGCGCAATAGAGTTGCCCATAGTTTAACAGCACTTTATGCAGCGCAATAGAGTTGCCCATAGTTTAACAGCGTTTTACCAATTGCAATGTGTTTGCGCGGATGTGCGCACAGTGCCAACCAGGGCACCGTAGGGCACCGAGGAGCAACGTAGAGCAAAGTTGCTTAAATGCAGCCACACCCCCTAGCCTGTCTGGACAGTATGAAAATAAAATGAATGACAAGATTCGAACCCAGGACTCTGAGCATCAGAAGCAAAGTACAGAACCACTAAACCATGACAACATAGGGGAAGCAGCCACTGTTACCATTCATATACTTACTAATGGTAGTTTAACCATTACTAAGCAGGTCTGCAGTCAGCCGAGATTTTTACAAAATGGCCAATCACAAAAAAGTGTGGGAAATGTGGCATATTTAAGCCCCACAGGCGGGAATACATGCCATAACTGATTGTAGCTCACATCTGCAGTTAGAATGTCTGGTGTCAGAGAGGGAACACCCTTCCGAGCGCAACGTTGGGGCATCGAGGAGTCGAAATACATGGTTTGGCTCCTTGTCCACCGTCGTGAGTCAAGACTCTGCAGGGCCAGTTCCAAGGGACGGAGTACAAGGCAGAGGCTTGGAACTGGTTAGCTCGTGACCTCACCAGTGCCACAGGCATTCCTCAGACTGGTGAGCAGGTCCGTCACCACCATGCAGACCTGAAGAGACGAAAGCAGGACCACCTGAACCAATGGATACAGGAGGCCCGTAGGATGTGGGATGCCCCACAACTGAGTATGTAGCCATGGAATGCAGCATGTAAGAATTGATAATGGAGTATGTATATCGGATAGGTATGTCTCAATATCCCTTCATTTACTTTACAGCTGCAGGTGACTGTGCTGTGAATCAGCAAGCCTATGCTGATAGGCTGCTAAGGCTGCACCACCAGGCAGGTTAGTGATTATTCTGCATGTATTGTTATATAAAATATGAGAGAGAGCATGAAAGAAAGTGTTGTAGTCCAATAATACAGCCATAAAATTGCCTGTATAAGTCCTCTGCATGTACTGTTAGATAAAAATGTCAGAGAGGCAGAGAAAGAGTGTAGTAACCCATTAAGAAAGGTAACATATGTCTGGAATAATATCTCTGCAGGCACTGTCATATAAAATAAGTGAGTGAGCCTGAAATAAGAGTGTTCTAACCTACTAACAAAGGTATAATATGTCTTGAACGTGTCTGCCATATACACCGTTAAAACAAATAAAGGAGTGAGCCTGTGGAAAAGTGTATAATGTCATTAATAAGGGTCTAAAACCCAGAGTGTGTCTGTGTCACAGAGTTTGAAATGTTGTTGTACCCTTGCATTATACAAACAGTACTGTTTGAAAAGGGGCTGGCAACCCAGAGTTGTGCAGTCCTATATAAAGTGGGTGATGGAAGTGCTAGCAGCTGTGAAACATATATACAGTCCACAACAGTCAGTTACTGGCTGGCATGAATAAGTAAATCTGGCATATGTGTAGCATGTTATTTTTCCCCAGAAATGTGAGTGTGTGTCAAGAAATGCAGGGTTCTGTACAAATTGAATTGAAAATGTCATGTGAAAACATCCCAGATATGTAGATAAAGAAATATAAATGCAATCAAGAAATATGTAGCAGTAACATCTGCATCCTGGACAGTTAGTATGTTAGATATAGGTCAGGCATATATTGAACTAGCCAAACCCATTACACAACCTAATGTATGGTGGCAAGTGTAATAATACATGTAGGGGATATACACTTGCAGTCACTAGGAATGTAGTGTAGATGAAAAGGTAATTTTAAGATGTTAACCGAGGTTTTTTCTACACCCTACTGTATGTGCATAAACCATGCAATTCTATACCTCAATGGGTATGTGTAATCTTAAATATTTGTTGGGACATATGTCCTATTCTTCTATAAATATTTGCATTCACGTCGATGCATGTGCCCTGTTTAAACACCACAATCATGGTGGTCTGTTGCTAACAAACATCCCTGCATGCTGTTGGAATATCCACTGTGGTTCAATATATGCATGTGTTATGCTTGCTGTTCAACTGTTGTAACCTTGGTGTGTTGGGTTAGTGGGAATATTACTGCATGCTGTTACAACTAATCCAGAATGCTGTTTTGCTTATGTTGTAACTAAACACACCTAATCACAGAACGCATGAGAAGGCCGGTCCCAGCGGACCTACCTGTCCCTCCTCAGCTGGTGAGTGCACCTGGCACCAGCAGGAATAGTGCTCAGCCCAGGCTCCCCTCCTCTGTTGGTCCTGTGACACCTTCAGGTGGAAGCACTGCAGGGGATGGGGCACGTCCACCCCATGCAAGCATGGGCAGAGAAGGGCCACCTGTCACCCTTTGAAGAGTCCGGGTTGTGGTGCGTAGGGAGATCCAGCGTTCCATCGCTGATCCCCTATGCCAGCTCGAGGCGAGAGTGGCTCATCTCATGGGTGAGCCTTCCCGTCCTACGCAGCCCCCAGCACAGCCACCCTCGGGGCTGTGATGATTCAGTGGTGACTGCCCATGGGTGGGGATCTCAGTTCCACTGTTACCATCTGTGGCCTCATGGGCTTGCAATTTCCAAACATCCAACCCCGTCAATTGTGTTCACCCACCCCATGTGTCATACACTGCCCCTGTATGGGTCTTGTCTGTCTTGTCTGTTTACCTTCCCAACCTACCTCCCCGGACATACCTACTTCTCTACCTCACTTCCCACTCTCACCTGAAAAAAAAAAGGGCAATCTTTACCCACAAAAAAATTATGCCCCATACATAGCTGCCCATTTCGCACACATGTCCATTGGACATGTAAGCTGATAATTAGAATTGGCAGTACAACATACTTTGTTGTCCTCACCCCTCTCCCAGGGGTGGAAGGTTTCAAATTTTACTCCAAATTCATTGCATATGCACAGCTGTTGCTGTTAAAGAAATGGGCAGCTATGGACCTTCCCTACACCCGTCCTGCACATCCTGAGCTTGTTTACCTACTGTCTGTCCCTCATTGTGCCCCCTTTTTCACCACTTTACTATCTCCCCATTTTCTTTTCTTTAAAAGAAATTAGCATGGGGGTTATCAGTTTTAAGCAGTAGTAAGCGGGGTTAAGCGAGGGTGCGCATGTGCTAAGTGTCGCTAAGCATCGCGCAAACCTTCACAAACCCACTTAGAACTGCTTAAAAGTGCCTTAGTCACTCTATGGCAGGGCCTTTGTTCTGCTGAGCAGCAAAAGAAAAATCCTCTATCAGTCTCGAACCCCAGACCATTGACACAATAGACTGCTTGAATTACTACTAAGCCACAGCAGATATACAAAGAACTTGGTTCTGAAATAAATATATCATGCATTACAATGAGGGAATGGAAATGGAAATTAGGAATGGTATAACACAAATCCTTTTCTGTGGGTCTTTACCAGCAGTGGTTATGGAATTGCATGACATGATTGTGAAGGGAGAACCAGCCATCCTAGCAGAGAATAATGTTACAGTAGCACCTTACAAACACCACACAGTATCAGACCAGGATAAATACTGGCCACAGAAATACAGTGCAATAACCACATTTGTATGGCAGTTAATTGTGTAAGTGAGAAAAAAGTACATACTCCCATGTATTCTGTGTTAGCGTTTGGAGGGGTGTGTACATGTCTACACTGAGATGTGTGTACTTTAAGCAGCAACATTCAGGTTTGAGTACAACATGCATATAACTGGCTACAACCCTAGCATCAGATAAGAGACATATACCAACCTTCAGACTGACACAACGGTGTCCAGAGCAAACAAGCATGGGCCCCACCTTGGAAATCTGAAAGGGCTACGCCTACCTAACCTAGCATTTTATAGCAGTGGGCTGCAATCACAGTGAGTAATGCAATCACCAAACAGCAGGCTGCATGCAATTACTGAATGGTGGGCAGCAATTGGTGCAGAGGCTGTCACATGCACAAGTGCAGATACCTAGAAAAGCAGGCTGTACCTGCAGTCCACACATGCAATTATATCATTGAAGGTGCAGTGAGATAGAGAGTGAGAGAGAGAGAGAGAGAGAGACGGACACAGACACAGACTGAGACAGAGACAGAAAAGAGTGAGAAACTGAGACAGAAAGTTAAACAGAGGGCAAAAACCCAAAACAAACCACCAATAAAAAAAAACTACAAAACCGTAACACACGGAGAAGGGAAATACAAAGGTAAGGTATGTAGCTCACATGTATGTGTTGGCATGTTGTAGATGTTCCTGAAGAGTACTCTACACATTGCAAATCATCCATGTGTGGCAGCAGTATCTATCTATCTGTATCTGCACATGTGCATAGGGCAAGGGACATACTGCAACTGTTAGTGAAGGGTGGACAGATATCTGTCAGTGAAGGTTGATATGTGCATATATCCATGTAGGTCATAGTGTGTGTCTTAGAAAACAGCATGCAGTGCGCAGGAGCAGCCTTAGGTCAACTGGTGCCCTAGGCAAAAGGGCTCCACGGTGCCCCCTACCACACTTCCTGGTGCCCCCATCCTTGTCTTACTACACCACATAAATAGTGGAAAAGCAGCCCTGCTAGAGCGGCACCCTAGGCGGCCGCCCAGTTGGCCTATGCCTAAGGCCAGCTATGGTAGTGTTGATATATGTCATGTGGTGGTTAAGTGCTGTGGGACAGATTTGTCAGATCTGCTGTGTTACAGCCAATGAGGCCTGCTAATGCTACAAGGGCTGAGGACACCCACATACATTCTGCACAACACTGTGCAATTTAATCACTTACCTGTACATCCCACAACTGTCACATAAGTGATATCCCCACCATGAAAGGTGGACTGTACATGTGCCTATATGTACACTGTGTATATATATATATATATATATATATATATATATATATATATATATATATATATATATATATATATATATATATATATATATATATATATATATATATATATATATATATAGAGAGAGAGAGAGAGAGACAGAGAGTGAGACAGAGAGACACTGGGTCATATGTACCGCAACAGGTGTGTGGTGACCAAGGCATGGACTGTAGACAAGTGTTGATACTGCAGTGCCATTCCAACTTCCCAAAACAGTGTACCCATTAACTACCACATAGGTAGAGATCTACCTAACAGTGAAGGTGTGATAAGGGAACATGGGACACAGGTGGACAGTAGCCTCCGCTTTGATGAAGACAGTGCCACACTACACCTGTAATCTGTCTGTGTGGTATGTTTCATGACATCAGGTGTGTCATCTATAGAAGTATAGGGTAGAGTTCCCCTCTACTCATCACAATGCCCTGTGTGGTATGTACTTCACATGACAACTACACCAGGTGAACAGGCCACAGACAGACCTCCCAGAGGGTAATACTGGCTGCAAACAGATGCGCTATGCAGACTGACTCACAAAACCACAACTACACTGTATTGCATACTGGCCACATAGAGGTGACCTCTGCCGGATATACAGAGGTATGTCACACCCATAGCTGGGTGACAACCACCATGGCAACATATCACAATCCCTCTGGGATACACGCTCTAGGGCCCTATACCTTGTCAGTTCACTAAACAGCACATGTTGGAGGGATAGGTTACCATCTCAGAGATGCCATACACCAGAATAGACCACATAGCAATAGCAAACAAGACTCCCCCTTAGCAGTTGTTATAAATACCCCTGATGATTGTGTGGGAGATTGGTAATATACCCCAGGAAACTCCTCTGTGGTTCAGGTTGGCAGGGGCAAGTGAAATCAAAGTACATGTGTGTCAAAGGCCAGGGTAGCATATGGCTAAGCTGCCGTAGGCCCTAGGGCCAATAGCATATAACCTACCTATGACACTATGCACTCATACATGTACTTAATGCAATAGCTGCTATGTGAGGTTGAATAAGTGTAACACTGAATGTGTGCAAGGTCTGTAAAGGTGTGATAGCTTAGTGTGATGTTGTATCTGACATGGTAGTGCCTATCCTAGCTGTGAGGACAGCAACTGATGTGTAATGTACTGTTAGGCAGACATAGTAGTATGGCATATGATGTGACGTAGTTCTCCGTTGACGAATGTGGTGTCTCATTGTAGGCTAAAGCAATACATGTATGCTTAGTGAGTGGTACTGCTGGTGAATCCATCACCAATATGAACTGTAGTACTACCTGAAGCTCTAGGCCTAAACAGCACAGTATGGTGTGTGTTTACATTGCTTGGAAACACTGTCATGTGTGTTTCCTGTAGTCTGCACAGAGGACAGAATGCAGGCATAAGGGTGTGTAAGTAGTGGCACACAGTACCATATGGTACACAGGTAATGCTCATCTGTGTTGGCATACAGTGGTGCATTGTATGTTTGCCTGATGTCTGTGTCTGATTGTGCCTGTACAATGGCTGCAATCATATGTGTGTTACAGGGTAAACTTGTCTATCCAGCAACATATATAGTCTGTTACAGCAGTATGCCACCTATAGTAACAACTGGACACATCTGATAGGCAGGGCTATGGCATCAATGACTAGGGTGGTTGATTGGTACTACTGTACCTGTACTTTACATCCATTGCAATGGATGACATCTCTGTTTGTGCATTGATTTGATAGACACCCCTGTCTTGAGGTTGTGCAATGTGTCACAAACAGTGTGTCGGGCACTGTTGTATAGTGGTGTGATATATAGAGTCTGCCGGGCAGTGTTAGTTGTGGCCTGAGAACCAATAAGTGGTATTGAACGTGTGTAACCTCTGACAGACAATAGGATGGTATATATGTCAGTAAAGTGATATCTGTGGGTAAAGGTGTAAAGTGTGCCACAGGACACTCTCACACATATTGTTCATATCTTTTTCAGCCAGATGGCCCACCAACGCAACCCAGCGTACACAGCAGATGAGGAAGAGGTGATACTCGACAGCCTATTTCAGCGGTACACAATGCTCTTCTCTAGAAGCAGCCAGCACCAGCAGGAGTAGACTGCACTGTGGCAAGAACTTGTTCGTTGGGTAAATGACATAGGCATGCATAACCAGACATATGAGCAGGTACGCCATCACTGCAGTGATTTAATTAGACAAGTCCGGTGGCGTGCATCTGATATCCAAAGACAGCAGCTTGCCACAGGTGGTGGGGTGGCCATTCACCCCCCTCAACAGATTGGATGAGCTGCTCCTAAGCATGGTGGCTCTTGGACAACAGCTACATCAACCTCTGACGTGTTGTAATGGAGGCCGGAGCCACCCAGCACATCCACCTGGAGAAAGCAGGTAACATGCCCTATCTGTAGACTACAGTTAACTGTATTGTTAGATTATGTGTACATGAGATGTGTACTGTGTGTTTAGCAGTTCTGCTGCCTAGTGTTGTGCAATACGGATAGTTTGAATAATATCCCTACACCTGTGACTGTTGACTGTTGTTGTACTGCAGTTTAGCATACCCACTGTAGCAATGCCACAGTTGTGGCCACTGACAAACCCCCTCATATTCTCATAGATCCCTCTGGTGTGACGGCAGGGCAACCGATCCATGCTGGTGAGTGTGTTATACCTGCAATGTTGGTAATGAAATATGCATGTCATATGTGAGGTGTAGGCCATGTACACGTAACACACCTATGCATAATGCATGCCGTGCATGTTTTCTGTGAGACATTGCACAGCTCAGTAATGTCAGTAGCTGCCTCAATGACATGCAATACACAGAGCATGACACACATTGTGGCAAATCTGTATTGCACATTGGATAGGCATAGTTGCAACACCTGTACACAACATAACACATTTATCATATGCAGTACACAAAGTCATGCTACATATGGCGTAACCACACACCCGCTGTAAGGTCACACTTCAGTATCCCACATGTCATCCACACACACATGATGTACCTCAGGGGTAGAGGCCTATCATGGGGCTGTGCAACACTTTTCAACATATAACACAGTCATGTTAGGTAATGCTCCCTACTGGGCACCTCATACACCCATGTACAAAGTGGCTGTGTAATAGTGAATGTATCCACGACACTGCAGTTCAGGTACAGCATGCTAGGTGGTGGTCTGTCACATAATAGTAGCCATGAGTGACCACAAGATGCATGATGATGATGATGGCACATGGTACTACACCCCATCTGGTTACAGTGACCACACTACTACACATAGCAGTCTTTGCTGTGCACCTCACTGTTCTGTGTGTGCAAATATATGCACCTATACACACCATGCATAGCATGTTGTGTCTGTGCTTACAAATGCTAGTATACACATTTTGCACAACAGTCGACATCTGTACAAAGAGTCTCATATATGTCCTGGAATGCTATTGGGTGTATAGGTCACATGACACACATTGGGTATGTGTGGTGTTTAATGTTGCAGTCGTGTAGCATGCCATGTCATGACTGGCACCGACATATCTGTAATATGTCCCACACTCACCATAACCACTGTACAATGTCCATGCCGTGCATTGGGATTCCTTCACATCTACAAGCACCACTCATCCCATGTCTGTACATTGCATGCATTTGCTATACCTGTGCCCACTATTATGTGTTATGGACACAGACACTGTCATCAGACATGGCAATCTATGTGTCACACAGATAACACATGAAGCCATGGTATGTATACCATTGAGTGATGGTGCACATGACATTGCAGAGCAGATAATACTTGCACAGCAATGTTGTGTCCATGTACACATTGTGTTCCAGGGTGTAGCCAATCACTGAACAACTACACACATGCATCAAAGCCATGTATAATGTCATTAGATAGGGCTGTCTACACTTGCACTGCATGGTGTTGAGCAACACATGGTCTGCATGCTGACACGTGTATGGTGACTGTTTGCCTTGTGATACTGTCACCCACCATCACCCACTATTGTGTATGTGTTGGATTGCTGGTGTGTGTGTGTGTGTGTGTGTGTGTGTGTGTGTGTGTGTGTGTGTATGTGCTGTGATGAGCTGTGTATGTCTGTGCATGTGTGCATGTGTGCATGTGTTCATGTGTGCATGTGTTCATGTGTTCATGTATGCATGGGTGCATGTGTGCATGTGTTCATGTGTTCATGTGTGCATGCGTGCATGTGTGCATGTGTGCTAACATCATGTACAGATTGTGAAGTGTGTTTCCTGTCTTCCTTCCACAGGTGCTGAGTTAGGGGTGGCTGAATGCAGCAGGGAACCTGATGTCACCGCCACTAATAGTGGAGATGATGAGACATGTATTGTGGCACAGGAAGGTCCTGACAGGGTCTGTCGTTGGTCCACCAATCGACAGTACACAGCGGTCATCCCCATCTATGCACACACTCATACTGCCAATACATCCCTCATCACCAATGGCCATAGCTGAGGGACAGCATACAGCTGGCATTGACCAGGAGAGTGTGATACCTATGGCACGTGCATCCCCTCACAGCAGCCATAGCCAGATTACCGGAATGGTACCACATAGGCAGATGTCCAGTGGTTCTTAGGGGAGCACCACTGGTCGTATTGCCCCTGGCAGATGTGCCCCCGGAGGTATTACAACCTCCAGTATGTTCCGGGGTGTAATGCAGGCACAGGCACATATGGAACGGTACACCCAACAGGGACTAAGGGCGCAGAGGGCCCATTACACTGCTATCAATGACAGCATCCGTGACCTTGCCGGTGCCATCCGGAATTACACCGAGGTCATTGATAGCCATTGGAGGGAGACATTAGATGTCCTCCACAATGTGTTAGCCATGAGCCAGGACCATGCGGGATGGATGAATAGCCGACACGGACGCATGCCTGCAACAGCATCAGCTGGCAGTCATTGTGGACGGACCACAGATCACAGCCACTCCTGTAGTGGCAGTACCAGCCCCAGCAATGCTGGGGCTGGCCTGTCCATTGACCGTCCTACTAGACCACGTGCACATGGTGCTGGTCAGTCCCAACAGGGACATGGGTGCAGTCATCATACCTCTGCCTCTGATGATAGCACCCAGTCAGGGTTGGTACCCAATACTGCCCGTAGCATCCCTGCTAGGCACAGGTACTGTGTCCGTGGCCGGAGACAGTGATCTGTATAGCCTAGCAGGTACAGTCTGTGGCTGTCCCACAACTGCCCATATATGGCAGCCACATGGTGGAGTTGTGTTCATGCAGGCACACACACATTTACCATACAGCTAGGGCTCACACATACACACACACATTACATCAACATTGGCCCATGCAGTACTGTTGTCCCTCACACACACACACACACACACACACACACACACACACACACACACACACACACACACATGCCGATTGGATGGGTCAATGTCGGGCTCTGGCAAACCTACAACACACCCTGTGCATATGATGACACCTGTGCCACCTCCTGTCATCTGTCACATTGATGCAGGAATATGCTAATATGGTTTGGATGCACAGGGTGACATTATAGCAGTGTAGCAATAGTAGCAAGTTGCCAACAGGAAAGTGTACAGATATCCTTGTAGGTATATCTGAGCAGGCATTATGCATCACAGCTCTGATAGTCATTGTAGCATTGTTTACACCAGTGTTAGGTCTGAGTATGTATTGTCCACCCATGTGCCACTTGGCTGAAGTGTACAGTGTTGCCAGAATGTGTTAGTGAGTGGACAGTACGTGTGTGATGTATGCATTACAAATTAGCGAGTGTACATCTGTAAACATGGTGTGTGCGCACTGTCTGCATGTACGTGCATAGTGGACACGTGGGATGTGCGACATACCCTGTTCTGCACATTATTAACATCTCATGGTATCTTTCGATGGCCAGTATGCATTCTACTACAGATATGTACTAACATGGGTACACATGTGTGTATGACATGGGTTGGCACTATGCTGTGGGTGATACCGTTGATATTTGTCAATGATCTGCAGTCTGGTAGTATACACCACCTCAACAGCATGACTATAACCAATCATTAGATGATGTCCTGACAAATGACTCACAGTTGTAAGGAATTCAGTAACAGTTGGATCCGTCCAGTACTATACTATAACAGTAACCAGTGGTATTGACTGCCACACATTCCTGGGACCACACCTGTGTGGCATATAGCCCTCTTAGGTACATGCAAACACACTAGGGATATGTCCACCCACGTCTGGAAATGCATGCATTGGCCTACACTGCATTCCCCAGATGGGACGCATATTCTACACAAGGGTATCATACAGACAGATACCTGTTGTCCAATACATGCTGTATAGCAGTTCGCCATCTATGGCATAGTCATCCACATTTACTAAACATACTATCCCGACAGTACCACATAGGTGGTAGCTCTGAACATGTATGTTGTGTACCAATGTGTACAGACAGACACATGTTATGTCATCAGTCCCTTGGTGTCCACATATCCATAGGTATTGTGGGGTTCCTCGGCATTTCACATAACACATTAGGGGCCTGCATGCATATCCACAGGGCTGGTGCACACCTATAATGACTGTCCATTATTGCCAGTCGTTGTTGTGTATGAACATGTCTGACATATACCCCAGCAATTACCCTCACTCAGAGTACTCTATAGTACGTGTCATGGGTGTGTGTGGCAGGGATGTCCTTGGCCACGGATCACTACATTGGCCGGGCTTGACGCATACATACATATGTGACCTATGATCTGAGAAGCAGCGGCATAGTCTGTCGAAGGTTACAAATCTATTCATGTAGTATGCAGGTCACATGTACACAAGCTTATTTGACATGCAGATACCCAATGTGTGCAATGCACATACTGTTTGAAACATATGTTATGCCGTAGTAAAAGCAAAACCCACAGTGCTTTGACCACCTGTGGCACACACACACACACTCAGCATTTGCAAGACTCAAGCCCCTACCTAACTATGTTATGATACTAGAGAGATATGCATTAACACAGCGCACTTTATGCAATACTGGGTGGTTTTTGTTCTCCTTGAATATTTGTAGGATGCTAACATCATCAGACTTTCCAAAGAGGGATGTACCTCTTTTAATGTGTTTTCCCAGTCTCCAATAAGGCTACTTCTTTCAAAGGAAATCACACACATACACCACCCCCACACACACTCAGCGTTTGCAAGACTCAAACCCCTACCTGACTATGTTATGATACTAGAGAGATACAAATTAACATGGTGCACTATATGCAGTATTGGGTGGTTTCTGTTCTCCTTGCAAATTTGTAGGATGCTGACATCATCAGACTTTCCAAAGAGGGATGTACCTCTTTTAATGTGTTTTCCCAGTCTCCAAAAAGGCTACTCCTCTCAAAGGAAATCACACACATACACCCAATACACATTAACATGGCACGCTATATGCATTACTGGATGGTTTCTGTTCTCCTTGCATATTTGTAGGATGCTGACATCATCACACTTTCCAAAGAGGGATGTACCTCCTTTAATGTGTTTTCCCAGTCTCGAAAAAGGCTACTTCTCTCAAAAGAAATCACACACTTGGCATCTGCAGGACTCCAACCCCTACCTAACTATGTTATGATACTAGAAAGATATTCATTAACATGGCGGACTATGTACATTACTGGATGGATTCCCTTCTCCTTGCATATTTGTAGAATGCTGACATCATCAGACTTTCCAAAGAGGGATGTACCTCTTTTAATGTGTTTTCCCAGTCTCCAAAAAGGCTACTCCTTTCAAAGAAAATCACACACATACACCACCCCCACTTGGCGTTTGCAAGACTCAAACCCCTACCTGATTATGTTACTACACTAAAGCGATAGGCATTAACATGGCGCACTATATGCAATATGGGATGGTTTCTGTTCTCCTTGAATATCTGTAGGATGCTGACATCATCAGACTTTCCAAAGAGGGATGTACTTCTTTTAATATTTTTTCCCAGTCTCCAAAAAGGCTACTCCTTCCAAAGAAAATCACACACTTGGCGTTTGCAGTACTCAAACCCCCACCTGAGTATGTTATGATACTAGAGAGATACGCATTAACATGGCACACTATATGCATCACTGGATGGCTTTTGTTCTCCTTGAATATTTGTAGGATGCTGACATCATCAGACTTTCCAAAGAGGGATGTACCTCTTTTAATGTGTTTTCCCAGTCTCCAAAAAGGCTACTCCTCTCAAAGGAAATCACACACATGCACCCAATACGCATTAGTA
Organism: Protopterus annectens; assembly: GCF_019279795.1. Taxonomy (NCBI): domain Eukaryota; kingdom Metazoa; phylum Chordata; order Ceratodontiformes; family Protopteridae; genus Protopterus; species Protopterus annectens. The sequence continues at coordinate 1,531,221,625 of NC_056741.1, read as the reverse complement.
TGGCACACTATATGCATTACTGGATGGTTTCTGTTCTACTTTAATATTTGTAGGATGCTGACATCATCAGACTTTCCAAAGAGGGATGTACCTCTTTTAATGTGTTTTCCCAGTCTCCAAAAAGGCTACTCCTCTCAAAGGAAATCACACACTTGGCATTTGCAGGACTCAAACTCCTACCTGCCTATGTTATGATACTAGAGAGATACGCATTCACATGGCACGCTCTATGCATTATTGGGTGGTTTCTGTTCTTCTTGAATATATGTAGGATGCTGACATCATCAGACTTTGCAAAGAGGGATGTACCTTTTTTAATGTGTTTTCCCAGTCTCCAAAAAGGCTAATTCTTTTAAAGGAAATCACATAGTTGGTGTTGGCAAGATTCAAACCCGTACTTGACTATGTTATGACACTAGAGAAATATGCATTAACATGGTGCATTATATGCATTACTGGATGGATTCGGTTCTCCTTGAATATTTGTAGGATGCTGACATCATCAGACTTTCCAAAGAGGGATGTATCTCTTTTAATGTGTTTTTCCAGTCTCCAAAAAGGCTACTCCACTCAAAGAAAATGACACAGTTGGCGTTTGCAGGACTCAAACCCCTATGTGACTATGTTATGACACTGGAGAAATATGCATTAACATGGTACATTATATGCATTACTGGATGGATTCTGTTCTCCTTGAATATTTGTAGGATGCTGACATCATCAGACTTTCCAAAGAGGGATGTACCTCTTTCAATGTGTTTCCCAGTCTCCAAAAAGGCTACTCCTTTCAAAGGAAATCACACACATACATCCCCCCTTATGATACTAGAGAGATACACATTAACATGGCACGCTATATGCATTACTGGATGGTTTCTGTTCTCCTTGGATATTTGTAGGATGCTGACATCATCAGACTTTCCAAAGAGGGGTGTACCACTTTTAATGTGTTTTCCCAGTCTCCAAAACGGCTACTTCTCTCAACGGAAATCACAAATTTGGTGTTTGCATGACTCAAACCCCTACCTGACTATGTTATGATACAAGAGAGATACGCATTAACATGGCACGCTACATACATTACTGGATGGTTTCTATTCTTCTTGAATATTTGTAGGCTGCTGATATCATCAGACTTTCCAAAGAGGGATGTACCTCTTTTAATGTGTTTTCCCAGTCTCCAAAAAGAATACTCTTTTCAAAGGAAATCACAGACTTGGTGTTTGCAGGACTAAAACCCCTTCTTGATTATGTTATGATACTAGAGAGATACGCATTAACATGGTGCGCTATTAGATGGTTTCTGTTCTCTTTGAATATTTGTAGGATGCTGACATCATCAGACTATCCAAAGAGGGATGTACATTTTTTTAATGTGTTTTCCAAGTCTCCAAAAAGGCTACTCCTCTCAAAAAAAATCACACGCATACACCCGATATGCATTAACATGGCACGCTATATGCCTTACTGGATGGTTCCTGCTCTCCTTGAATATTTGTAGAATGCTGACATCATCAGACTTTCCAAAGAGGGATGTCCCTCTTTTAATGTGTTTTCCCAGTCTCCAAAAAGGCTACTCCTCTCAAAGGAAATCATATACTTGGCATTTGCAAGATTCAAGCCCCTCCCTGACTACGTTATAATACCAGAAATACATGCATTAACATGGCGCACTACATGCATTACTGCATGGCTTCCGTTCTCCTTGAATATTTGTAGGATGCTGACATCATCATACTTTTCAAAGAGGGATGTACCTCTTTTAATTTGTTTTCACAGCCTCCAAAAAGGCTACTCCTCTCAAAGGAAATCACACACATACACCTGATATGCATTAATATGGCGCGCTATATGCATTACTGAATGGTTTCTGTTCTCCTTGAATATTTGTAGGAAGCTGACATCAACAGACTTTCCAAAGAGGAATGTACCTCTTTTAATGTGTTTTCCCAGTCTCCAAAAAGGATACTCCTTTCAAAGAAAATTACACACTTGGTGTTTGCAGGACTCAAACCCCCAATTGACTATGTTAGAATACTAGAGAAACACACATTAACATGGCGCACTATATGCATCTCTCGATGATTTTTGTTCTCCTTGAATATTTGTAGGATGCTGACATCATCAGACTTTCCAAAGAGGGATGTACCTATTTTAATGTGTTTTCCCAGTCTCCAAAAAAGCTACTCCTCTCAAATAAAATTGCACACTTGGCATTTGCAGGACTCAAACCCCTACATGATTATGTTGTGATACTAGAGAAATATGCATTAACATGGTGCATTACATGCATTACTGCATGGCTTCTATTCTCCTTGAATATTTGTTTGATGCTGACATCATCAGACTTTCCAAAGAGCGATGTACCTCTTTTAATGTGTTTTCCCAGTCTCCAAAAAGGCTACTACTCTCAAAGGAAATCACACACATACACCCCCCTTATGATACTAGAGAGATACACATTAACATGGCACGCTATATGCATTACTAGATGGTTTCTGCTCTCCTTGAGTATTTGTAGGATGCTGACATCATCAGACTTTCCAAAGAGGGATGTACCTCTTTTAATGTGTTTTCCCAGTCTCCAAAAAGGCTACTCCTCTGAAAGGAAATCACACTCCTGGCGTTTGCAGGACTCAAACCTCTACCTGATTATGTTATGATACTAGAAAGATACACATTAACATGGTGCGTTATATGCTTTACTGGGTGGCTTCTGTTCTCCTGGTATATTTGTAGGATGATGACATCATCAGACTGGACATGGGAATGTGTGTACACATTTTTATGCAATCCCAGGAATGATGCATGTAGGTCGGCAGGTATCAACAGCTTGTACAGGACCCCATGAGTCTCACCTTGTGTGATCTATCTGAGGACACACTGCCATCCCTTCATATGTCAACACATATCTATGCACAGATTGTTGGTTTTGTGGTTATGACGTGTCCGTGATGTTGATGAGCTGTTCAAAGTCTATGTGGGACATGTGTAGCTCTGTTCCATGATGTATGTCCTGGGTGGCTGCCTTGCAGATGATGTAGCATGCTTGGGAACCATGATCTGCACATTAACATACCACAGTTGGTAGGGTTGTCTGTTTGTCGGTTTCCAATAGCTCTGTTTATGACTTCTGCCATGATGCACTCCATGGCCTTGCAGATCAGACTTTATAGGCTTACTGGACTATACTTCCCATGGTGTGTTGTGCACCCACACATGTGGGGAGTGCCATATGTTGCTGTAACACATTCGACAGTTCCAGGTCCTGTGGAGTGGGTGAGGCTCAACAGACTGTTCAGGTGCAGGGTCTGTTTGTTCTGTAGTGCATGCATGACACATATTGGGAAACAATGTAATCCAATTGTTGCCATGCTTTTGGCTTTGGGGGGAGATGTTCAGCCATTCTACACATGATATCTCCTGGTATGATGTCAGGGACTATCGTCAGTGGGGGGTGGGTATGTATACATGGGCCTGTCTGACAGGATGTCAGCAATGTCAGCAAGGTACAGTTGTCCCTGACTCAGCACATATATGCGTGTACATTACTATTTATTACATAGCTGAAGGACATGTCATGATTCTCAGTCTGGACTCCTTCTCAGCTACTATTTACAAAACACCGACAAACCTGAGCACTAATCCTGGTTATACTCTTTTACACACTTAACATCCTACTGATCCTTTGTGATCAGGCTGCAGAGTATGTCATCATAATACACTGGCATGTCCAGGGGTTGGTTTCATGTGTACTCTCCAGTCCAGCTAGTGAATATTGTGGTTATGACACAATGTCACATCTGCCTCATGTACACAGAAAACCCTCTCCTCCTCACATCACACTCACATATATGTGGGAGATGTAACAATATTGCCATACAGGACGCTGAGCTCTCTCAACCCATGACTGGCATAGTCTATCAGGTGGTGAGGGTGACCACACACACCACATAGCAGTCTCAAATTCACCGATAGACAGCAAACAAACCACATTATCACACATACACATATTCGGAGGCTCTACATACTCTCTGCCTAAGCAGCAGAGACCTCCAAAACAGGCAGACATACAACTGCTACCCCACTACAATGCCCACATGTCACACAGTTCACAATGTCAATGTGCCACACAGTCACTGCCCTTTGGGCTAAACAACACACCTGATACACTTGCTATAGGTGACACTTAATGTCAAACACTCTATCATCCCACTCACCAGGCCAGACAGGGGAATAGTCACTTTGAGCTGTCTCTCAGGTGCCAGGAACCGCCACATAACACATGCACTCAGGTCACTCCAAAGCAAGTCCAGGACTGGCTCCATCATTGTCCATGCTGGTGCATACAACCTCAGACGTTCCTCCCTGAACCACATGACATGGAACATAGAGGAACTCTGTGATCATGTAGCCCAGCACAGTATTACCCTGACCTTGTCTAGCATCTTACACTCACCAAGTATGATGTCACAGTATACCACCAAACTGATCACGTTTAACAGTTGGCTAACATATTGGTGTTATTCAAAGGGGATACAGTGTCGTTCACCCTGGGGTGACATGCTCGACATGCCACGTAGCTTCCCTATGGACAGCTTGCACCTGTCACCCTTGGACTTTTGAATACTGGCTAGGGCACTTGCTGCCACCATACTGCCCTATTTAAGCAGGGCTCAAAGGACAGAACCACCTCCATACACATTACAGAGTACATGACACTGAGGGTAATGCTGCTCAACACCAGATGTCTTACCCTCAAATTGAACCCACTCAGGAATCTCCTCAGTATGGACGATAGCAATATCTGTGCACTAACAGACACATGGTTGAGGCTCCCACATGCACACCAGCACTACCAGGTTGTATTTCGTACCATGCTTTCTGACCACATAACTCGGAATGGCCAACACAAATAGGGGTAGCATCCATATATATCACAGATACACATACCTCCAGGTTGGTAGCACTGCACAATGCATCACGGACCATACATATGCACCTAATATTGTGCAAATCTGCCTTTTGGTTTGTTGCCTGCTACAGATCACACTCCCCAACACAGCAACCTCACTCAGCTTTCCTGGGAACATTGGACAATATGAAGGTCTCCCCAAACACCATTATATTGGGTGACGTCAAATACCCACACATTGACTATGGATAGTACTCAGGCCCTAACACCCTCGCCCAACAGTTGCTACTATTTCTAAACTCATATGCTATGGCACAACCGGTCACCACACCCACAAGAGGGGACAACATATTGGACATGATCATCACCGACATGAGGACTCCATGTTCCACACCTGCGATATACCCCTCATTGGTATTGGTAAGGGCAGAACATACTTTATCTCACTGGATATCCATATCCCGTCTCCACACCCATCCTGGGTAATCTTGGTGAACTTCCCAAAAGCAAACATCACACTCCTCCAAACCACGGTGGTATCCTTCAGAGACCCAGGGTCAGTGGTAAGTATGGCTCAGACTGCTGAATCCTTTACATACACATTCTATGGACACCTAGTGGATTCCATGGATCGTTACATCCAAAATAACAACTGGACTCACTCCTCCAATGGCAGTGGACCTGTCTGGTAGACCCCAGCCATTAATACGCTTTACAACAAATGGAGGAAGCTACTACATGATAGAGCACAATCCCAGTCAGGGAAAGCAATTGTGATCTGTACTAGTGGACTGCTACAATCACTCGGGTATTTATGTCAGGCATGCTTCTAACGGACAATTGCACCAGACATGTCAGACACTCACAAGGCCTTCTTCAGTTGATTCAGGAACCTGGCTGGACACTCACTGATATGCTGTGTGTTACTGCATACTGACACACTGATACACTGAACCCACTGATATTGCCATCATCCTGGCAAACAGGTTCAGTGCAGATGTGTCCCCCCATCCCCTCTAAGGTGGTACTGTCCATACCAACAGAGTGTAACCTCCCAGACATCACAGGTAAACAGGTGAGTGCTGCCCTCCCCACAGCGGACAACACAGCATCAATGAGACCAGACAGTGTCCCAGCCTGTGTCGTACACAGCCTTCATGACAGACGGAACACTCACATTACATCACTGTTCAATATAAGAGTTACTGCAGGATATGTAACCACGGAATGGCATACAGCGATAGTGGTCCCGCTCCACTGAATACTGCCATAACAAACCACAGACAATATCGGCCTAAAAGGCTAACTAGCCTGTTCTGCAAAACTATGGAGTGTATTGTAATGGGACTCATGCACATAGACATGGGAAACCTACAGACACTGGGTCCTACACATTACAGCATTGTTGTGGGTAGATCTTGCCTGTTGGACCTGTTCATATTCTTTCAACAGTTACCAAGTCCAGGATGGTTGTACACACAGCCTGCCTGGACCTTGCACAACCCTTCAACACAATACCCCACTCGGCCATTATGCATAGGCTCACCAGCATCAATATCGACACATATCTGACATGATGGATTGCTACCTGGAGCAGGGATAGCACCCACATGCTCAGTGTTGCAGGTGCCATGTCTGACTATACACCAGTTACACCTGGCATCCAACAAGGCTCAGTCCTGGGACCTCTCTTGTTCAGTATATATTTGTGTGATGTACAGGCTATCACAGGAGGGATATGGCTGCCTATGCTCGCAGATCACTGCAAACTGGGTGCCATAATCAGCTCTCCTGCTGGCGCATGCATACTCATACAGGGTCACACAGAGATAGGTTGACTGGTGCCTGAGCCATGGCCCACGGCTACATGCCATTAGTTGCATAGTCATCCACTTTGTGGATGACAAGATGCCCACACATTACCACATAGGTTGTAATCCATTACATACAGTAGTAGTTGTTCGGGATTGAGGACATGACCTGTTCATACTCTTGCCTTTGACAATCCTATTGCCATAGTGGTTAGACAGTACGTCTACATAGCCCACCATATCCCACATGGTTTCACATGTTAACCGCGTGTGGACATTGTGCCCCTATACTCTTCACGACCATGCTTGGTTACTATGCCACCTTTGGGATGTACCTTACCTGACACCTGCAGCAACTGTAATGGCCACAAATGTTACTCTTTGAGCAGATGTAGGGACTCACACAGATGCCCTGCACAGTTCTGATACTGTAACTTCAGCTCTACTCAATCACTTACCACCTACACGGATGTGCTGTGTGCCTGTAGTTGAAGGCAATATCTGACCCAGACTTACTGGACATGCTCCACCTCAGGATATCCGACTCCCTTACTGCTACACACTCCAGGGACATATACCTCAGCACTGATGTTAAAAGGACATGCTGGGGGGACAGATTATTATCAGACAGCCTCCACTCACTCTGGAGTGTAGTCCTGGTTTTGCATAGGCAGAGCCACCCACTGACCACCTACAGGTGACATCTTGACAAGTGGATGGGTGATCGCATGTTTGCTCATGGGATATCTTCTGGGTCCCTGCTAGACAGAGGCACAATACACTGAACATAAATGGGCTATCTTGTGTGACCTACTATTCACAGGCACAGTGCTCTGATTTGACTGGGTTGCAGTAGCCAAACACACTCTGGATATGCTTGTACATGCCCTAGGGCAGATAGCCTAGTATCAACCTCTGAACCTATGATAATTTTCATGATGCACAATGTTTATTGCTGATACTGTTTGCAGGTTTTTATCATATTTGCTTTCACACTTTATATAAACCGCTTAGGTATCTGCAGAACATATTTGCTTATGGCAGGGTTCCACTATATAATATATGTGTCTGTTGTCATATAAGTTTGTGCATAGGGCAGATTGCTGTGTAGTGAGAAGTTCCTGGGTTAACACATGCAACTGCCTGCTATGTGTGGCTCATTGCTTTACTCCAACATGGCCTAAATGTGTGAGCATGCCCAGTTCAGACTGTTAGTGTTCTGTTGCCTGACATTTTTCTCATGTATTCAAGTCTGTGAGCATGCCCAGTGTGACCTTTCAGTATGTTGTCTGAGGTCCACTACATTTGTTGATGTATGTCTACATGTCCATTATTAACATTTGTACTGTGTGTGTTGAAAGTCAGGTTCCATTCTTACTGCAGGACTCACCTTTGTGTCATAACTCGACAGGGATCATGCTGTGCCTGCAGGGTTTCCGTGAAATACTTGGCATAGACTTATCAACATTTCTTCATACAGGCTAACCACTGCACTACTGTCATGGTTTAGTGGTTCAGTACTATGACTATAGTGCACAGTATCTTGGGTTCGAGGCCCATTGCCGCTTAAATTTTCATACTGAGCAAACCAGACTGCTTAGGGGCCAGTAGAGCAAATATGAGCATGTTGACTTTTGTTCAGCTATGCCATACCTAGACCCAGCTTGTCCAACATTGCTCAATATTAACCATCATTGCTGGAGATTGGCCAATATTACTCTACATTGACCACATTTGTAGTAGTTGGTGTGTGCTATTTTGTTTACATTGACTTCATGATGGTAAATGCTGTTTAGCACTGCTTTATATTGCTTAACACATGGCAATCATGCCTCAGGTGTTGATGCAGGGCTGCCTATGTTGGATGCATATACTACACTCCCTATACATGTTTGAAAGCAGGTGGTGTCAACGAAGACATCCCTTTTACTATATGTGCGGGTCAGAGAGAGGAATCACTTCCAGAGTTTCTAGTGAGCCAGTTTATGTGCTATGCATTGCCTCTTTGCCAAGACCAAAGCATACTGGGCATGCCTCCTTCTGCCTACTGGGGCAGGCTCTGGTTGTTTCTCCTCTGAGTCACACTCTGCATGTGATGGCCTTGGCAATTGTGGGGGGGCTGTTTGGCCCAGGCCTATGCTTGTCCTGCTGCAGCTGTTTTCACAGGATCATATTATGTAGCATAGCACATACCATGACAATTTGGGTACATGTAGTTGGTGAGTACTGCAAGGCTCCACCAGATGTGTCCAGGCACCGGAACCATGACTTGAGCAGCCCAAACACACGCTCGATTACATTTCATGTTTGTGCGTGTGCCTCATTATGGTGTTCCTGTTCAGGTGTGTGTGTGTTTCTGATGGGTGTCATCAGCCACGGCTCCAGTGCATAGCCAGCATCGCCTACTAGGTGACCATGTGGGATGTCCCCATTGGCAAATGTCTGGTACAGCTGCGTCAGATGCCAGATATGGGAATCAAGGTAGCTTCCAGGGCAGCCAGCACACACATTCAGTATTATGCCCTGGGCATCACACACGACCTGGCAGTTGATGGAGGGGAAGCCCTTGCGGTTGAAGTAGACCCTACCCTGCTCACCGGCTGGTGCTTTGATGCTTATGTGCATGCAGTTTATTGCACCCACTACCTCAGGGTATTCCGCTATTTGCTGGAAGAGACGCATATTGCTGGCCAATACCTCACGAGAATTGGGGAAATATACATGATCATTGACATGTGCTGACATGGCATCCACTATTTGGTGTGCTTCCTTTTTCCTTACTGTTTCCTCAGGGTGGAAGTGCCATGCACACAAGCGCAAACACATGCACACCAGCTAACACGCGTGCACACATACTTACACGGACTAAAACTTGCTTATTCTTGTTAAAACACGTGCACATTGGCACAGACGCGCTTACAACGGTTTACACAGCCTTATATATGCTTACTCAAGCCTACACTCGTGCACACATGTTTACACGCGCGCACACTGTCTTACTCGGGTTTACTGGCGTGCACACACGTGCATGCATGCTCAGCAAGAAACTTTGGTGTTATCCACGGCATACACCTTCTATTTCTTGACTTTACATGGCCTACCTGTTGACACACCTCTTTTACTATTATGTAAATATAAGCTGACACATGTCACTCTGCTCCAATGAACTTCACTCCTTTCACACATACCCCCCTCCTGATGTCACCTATCTTCTACTCTGTTACTCCCCTTATCCTACTCCTACACTCCACTGACTGTGCTCATTTGCTATGTAAACTTGCGATTCACTATCCTAACTCTCATTTGCATAGGATTGCCTACTGATGCTTAGTTACATCTCTTAGACTGAGCTTCCCCCCTTAGCAACCTCTACTCGGTGGCCATGTTGTCTTCAGCCTGCCATTCCCTTGCATTGTAAATGCATTTTAGCTATAAAATCCACATTTGTGGATCTTAATTATTAATTTTCTGCTTTTTAGTGCGCAGCGCTGTGCTATGGTTAAACCCCGGAGATCGGGATAAAAAAAAAAAAGTTATTTTATTTTTAATTTGCATCACTTCTTGATGCCAATGGCCGTATTTTTGGCCATTGGCATGTTTCCTCCTGTGAATGCATGCTTTTATCCAGCGGACACGGTTCCGTTTTGCTATTTGCAGAACCATACTCAGTAATCAACTGAGTACATTTCTGCAAATAACACTATTCCTACTCGGACAGATTTGGGTTTCCTGGATCGCAAATTTACCTCATTTGCATAGCTTTCTCCTGCAATTGAGGTAATTTGCATATCCAAGCCCTGTCCGTGTAGGACTACTTTAAGGAGCTCTGTTACACACCCCTACTGGCTCTTCCTGGATCGCTCAACGGACATATTGGCTGCATGAAGTCTTACTCTACTCTTAGACTCCATGCAAGCCTTCGTGAATGCGGCCCGGTGTGTATTCTCCATCTTACTGTATATATACTGTTGTACTATCTAATTATTGTATTTTGCTTATATTTCTGTGGAGCTTTTCTCCCCGGGCCTCTGCTGAAAATGGGCTTCTAGCCCAGTCGCACTTTCCCGGTAAACAAAAGTAAACAAATAAATAGTAAGTGTGAATAAATGCTGGAAAACAGTTTAATCATTCACCTCTTACATCACTTGATTTATCCAGTTACCATCCCTCTGTTATTCTCTTACTGATGTCAAAGGTATTAGAAAAGTTGTTTTTTATAGACAGGTTATGAGCTACTTAAATGGCTGACACCACCAGTGATCAAACCAATGCAGCTTCTGCACAGGGTGCAGTACAGGGACAAACATTATTAATCCCTGTAGACTAGGTGCACAATAAACTTCATGAGGGAAAACTAATGGGACTGCTATGTCTAGATGTGTGTTTATTTATTTACTTATTTATTTAATTGTGTTTACCAGGATAAAACATCATTTGCATTCTCAGCCCAAGTTGAATACATGGTAAGAACAGTAAAGTAACATTAAAGGTATAACTAAATTATGTAGTATAACAAGGGTTGGGAGGGTGGCCTAATGGTTAAGGTGTTTGCCTTACAAACACAAGGTGCAGGGTTTAAGTCTCAGAAGAGATAATTGACTAGGCTTAAAATGGCTCGCAAGGGCAGTTAGCTTAGTACTAACCTATGAAACTATTACATAACCTAGATGTAAAACAAAAGTTATACACATACTTACAAGTACATTTAAAAAGAAGTAGGATCAGCAATATTAATACATGAGGTAAATGTGGTCTCTCCAAAAGAATGGACATAGTATATATAAGAATGGAGGGAAAATATGGAAGTGAAGAGAGTAGAAATTGTAGAAAACTAAGAGCTGTAACAGAACAGCTAATAACAGGAGATGTGCATATTAGATATATAATAGGCAGCACATAGAGTAGATGGGGAAGCAGTGGTTATGAGATTAGAAGCTGGACAAGTTAGGAGATTATTAAAACTTTTTTTTTAAGGTGAATGCAATAGTGAACAATGGGAGTTAGGTGACATGGTCTGTGTTCTGACAGGTGTACTTATATTGTTTGGTTAGATAGTGATTGAACTGACATCTGAAGTGTTTGTAGTCTCTGATGACCCTGTGGAGGCTTACCATACAAGAAACAGTGATATAGCCAAAATGTGTGTTGAATAAGTGAATCATACTATGCAGACACATTTTATTTATTATTTTTATTTATTTATTTTACATTTGTTAACCGGGCTAGTCCAACTGGATATATGTCTATTTTCAGTGGAGGCCCGAGGAGAAAAGCTCCACAGTATCATTAAAACATTTATAATGTACAAGTATAAGAAGGAAACAAAAACAAAATAATCTTGTTGATAAAAATAATGAGAGATCAGTAGTTACAAAGTCATACAATTTAAGCAAACACAGTATTCAGATAGAATTCTTACAGAAATATAAAGAAAAAGTATTTAGTTAAATGTTGATAGAGAGCATTTGTCAAGGAGAAATCAGCTAAATATGAAACATAATAAGACTTTCTTACATTAAGATATGTGAGGTTGTTTACACTATGTTCATAGTTTAATACATCTGCTATTTGCAACAAAAACTTGAGGGAGTTACCACTGCTTAAGGTAAGTGGAGAGAAAAAGGAGAGGGGAGGCAGTATAGGGAAAATGGCACAAGCGAAAGCAGACAAATTAGAAAGGGTAACAGCAAGGGCAAAGCCAGAGTGTTTTAATATGTTGCTTGAGCCCCTTTTTTATTTATTTATTTATTTTTTTAAGAGCGGGAAGGAGGGAAGTGCAGTTAGATCTGCAGACAAATTAGAAAGGGTAACAGCAAGGGCAAAGCCAGAGTGTTTTAATATGCTGCTTCAGCCTTTTTTTTTTAAGATTGGGAAGGAGGGAAGTGCAGTTAGATCTGCAGACAAATTAGATAGGGTAACAGCAAGGGCAAAGCCAGAGTGTTTTAACATGTTGCTTGAGCCTTTTTTTTTTAAAGATCGGGAAGGAGGGAAGTGCAGTTAGATCTGCAGACAAATTAGAAAGGGTAACAGCAAGGGCAAAGCCAAAGTGTTTTAAGATGTTGCTTGAGCCCCTTTTTATTTATTTATTTATTTATTTTTTTTTTTAAGAGTGGGAAGGAGGGAAGTGCAGTTAGATCTACAGACAAATTAGATAGGGTAACAGCAAGGGCAAAGCCAGTGTGTTTTAAGATGTTGCTTGAGCCTTTTTTTAAAGAGCGGGAAGGAGGGAAGTGCAGTTATATCTGATGGCAACATGTTCCAATGTTTTCCAGCAGTATTTGAAAACAAGGAATCACCTGCCAAGTTATTAAACTTGCTAATGCTAGCTAGGAGTTTAGTGGAAGAGCGTAAGAAATTAATGTTTGTATATGGGGTAATAAGGTTAGAGAGTATCAGTGTGTTGTTAGGTTGGTAGAAAATCTTATGAACAAAAGTAAGTTGGGAAAGTAGCAAGATGTTTTGTAATTCAAGCCAGTCTCGCTGCTGTAGGTTCAGGCAATGATGAGTTCTAAAGGGGTTTCCAGTGGCAAATTTGGCAATATTATTATAGGAGCTAGCTAGTTTAGTAAGATTATTTTTCTTTAGTTATAATCATGCCGGTATAATGCAATACCTGGAAGTTAATGAAACAGTAGTCATTCCTGCTCAAATACCTTTGAAACTGCGGGCCACGTGATGTCAGGTAATACTTTCTTTGTTACATGTGTGCAATCTGTGGCACCTAGTACCTCAAGGACGAGAATGATAGCATAGAAGGTACACCTGTGCAGTATGCTAGGAAGCCATATATGAGCCACTGCATCTACAAACATTATGCGACGGAACATGTTGAGTATTCTAGATGTGGTGGCCTGTCAAATGCACAACATGACCCCCATTTGTCTCTAAGAGGTTCCTGTATCTAAATAAGAAAAGGCAACACACAACTTGGTCTCCACTGGTATTGAAAAGCCATGTATTTTTATACATTCCACTTGTGTGTGTCTGTGTGTGTGTGTGTGTGTGTGTGTGTGTGTGTGTGTGTGTGTGTGTGTGTGTGTGTGTGTGTGTGTGTGTGTCAGAAACCAAGTCTCATGGAAAGTTTTGATCTCCTCTAAAGTGATAAATGATTTCTTGATTAGTGAAATTATGGGTGTCACAGGTTGACAGTAACAATTCCATTGGCACTGGAGGCTATCTCATACATGCAGATGGGAAAAACTACTGCATGACTAATGAAGATACCCTGAGCAATCTTCATTATCATCGTTATCATCATCATCATCATCAAATCCTTTTTTTCCAATTTTCCAGCACCTCTGGTTCTAACTTTGTCCTCCTCATTCAGACTCCCCTTCTCAACTACCCCTCCCAGACACTTGAAGCTATACCTATTCTACTATTTCAGTTTCTTCTGATTTCGCCCATTTGTTGCCATGGCAACTGTCTTTTCTGTAGTCAGTTTCATCCCATGCGCTTTCATTTGTGCATTCCATTCCTCTTATTATCTGCTAAAGTTCCTGTTCAGAGTCTGCTTGTAATGCCACATTGTCTGCATACAGCATCAGCTTTGTTGATCAGTCCTTGATGACCTGCTTGCTAATGTAGTACATTACCAGCATAAACAACTTTGGGCTCAGAACTGAACCCTGATGTATACCTACTCCCACTGCAATCCCATCTGTGAGTCCTAACACTGTTCACACTTGTGCATTGAACCCTTGTACAGAGCCTGCACTGATTCTACCAGTGTTTCCAAGACATTGAACCATCGCAGGACTGCCCTTATCAGCTTTCTTGGAACTTGTCATGTGCTTTTCTCCATTTCTAGGAATGTCCAGTCAGACAATTTCCCCACTCTCTGTCTCACTGCAAACATTGACTTTGTTATTCTTCTTCCTAATCTGAATCTGAATTGCTCATCACCCATCTTACGTTTTACTGTTCTGTGTATTTGTTTATCAATCACCCTCTCCAGGACTTTCATGGAGTGTGACAGGCATTGGATAACTCTATACTGCCAACAGTTTTAAATGTATGACCATTTTGTTCTTCTCCACTGACATTAGGATGCATATTCCCCAGTCATCTGGGATATGGTTCTCTCCCTAATGCTACTAGTATCCTCAGGAGCCATTTCTCCCTTAACTTACCTAACAACTTGATCATATTGTGCCATGACCATAACTGAACCTGCTGCTCTCCATACATTCATTTTCCTTTGTGCCATTCTTACTTATTCTAGAGTGGGCTTTTCACCCTTTTTCATCACAGGGTGTATATGGTGAAGTACAGCCTCTGTGGGATTTTCTTCAGTCAGAAGTCTTGCAGGGCTAGCCATTGCATGGTGTAAACATTGGTTTTGAGTGATTCGGTTTTCTGAACTAATGTCACTCCAAACATTCTTGTTATCTGATATTCCAACATTTTCATTATGTTTTACCCTTTTGTAATCAAGCACACACTGGTACAAAAGTTCATCCTTTTATGGCTACAAATTATTATTTTGTTCATCTTTATTGCAGTTAAAGGTCATTAAAGTCTCATTTCTTGCCCAGTTTCATTTGCATGTCATTAGGCAGTAATTTGCATCTATCTGGTGTGCATTTTCAATCACAGAACTGTGGAGAAACATGGGACTATAAATCGCTACTTCTAGTCTGCACCATTCTGCACATAACTGATTTTCATACGAGTGTGCACAGCTTACCATTCAACTTATTTATGAATCATCAACATTGTGTTTGTGTAGCACATTTCTGTATTTTCTTGGGTTAAAAATGAGCATTAATGCCAATTAAAATCTTCTGAGTTTGTGGCATGCGTTGGAACTTTTTTTAACAATCTCATTTTGAATTCAGTCACTGCTAATAGGCGTCATAAACCTGACTGAATTGCTCGCCTTTGAAAGTGCTGTGATACTTGCTTATTTAGTGAAGCAACATGCTTTTGCTGTAAGTAAAGAAAAAAAAAAGGGAAAAGAAAGTGAATGAAGTAAATTCTCAAAATGAAATAGCAGCCTAGTATGCTAACATATACAGTGTGTACTAACTAAAGTCCTGAAGCTAATTGACTGTTGTTTAATGCACATATTTAGCTAGAAAACTAATGATCCTCTGACTCTTGCCAATGAACATATGCAGTCATATGTTGTGTTTTTCGGCTTTTCCCAGTTAGGGGTCACCACAGCAGAACTCCGGTCCACTAATAATTGGCAGTAGACTTTTACGTGCCGAGTTGCCAGCCCTGACACACAACCTTCCATGAAGGTAAAACCATTCACGCATGTCTCTACACAGAAGACACTCTTGCTGAGAATCAAACTGGACAACATCTTACTGTGAGGCGACAATATATATGCAGTCATATGCCTCAGGTCAAAGCAATCAGCATACTTAATAGTTACCCATATAGAGACTACATTTGATTTGTAATCTGGAAATTACAAAGGCTTGCACTATTGCATAAAACTGGCATATAAAAGTATGCTGTGCAGTTTCAAATACTTGTAACTTAATTTTTGTAACAAGGTCTAGACTGAGAAATGGACTTGTGGCTCAGTCTGCCTACTTTTAAAATAAATAACAAACATAAATATTTTTATGGGTATAGGCATGTAACATCTGGCATGAACATCAATATTTCTGAGTATACAGATGCTGAGCTCCTACTTTTATCTTATTTGAACCAAAGATGTGTTTGTTGATGAACCTTTTCCCACATTATGACATGCAAGTGTCTATTTTTCCATTTTCTTAATGTGTGAATCATATAAAATATGAATACATTTACACATATACACATCCATCCATAACCACTTTTTTCCACTTTATGCACATGGGGTCAGGCTGTCACTTCTACAGTGACAGTCATCCATATGTATATATATATATATATATATATATATATATATATATATATATATATGATGAAGCAGTTCATATATGACATTCATTTGGTCGACAGTTCATTTGACTGACAAAAATGTATAGGTGGGGGGCTTCGCCCCCCACACCCCCCCAACTATATATAACAACTCCACGGTCGCACAACAGTGGGGAGGGGGGCAAATCCCAGGTTTTTGCCTTGACTACTTTTTGTCAGTCAAATGAACTGTCGACCAAATGAATGTATACATATATACAGAGAGAGAGGGAGAAAGAGAGAGAGAGAGAGAGTCATATTTGTTTCATTGACTTGTTAATTCACTGATCCACAACTCCTTGAAACAAAACCGTCAAAACCAATCAGAGACAATGAGCACCAACAGACTTGCCTACACACACACACACACATATATATATATATATATATATATATATATATATATATATATATATATATATATATGTATACATATATGCGCATGTTGGCTCTTGTTTTGTAGATTCACTTGGATGAGTATTGAATGATGGTTTCTGTTTTGTGGAGTTGTGGCTAGACAAACTCACATCTTAGCAAGAACATTAGAAATACTATTTATTGCAGACCTTATACTGATGCTAGGTATATGAAGTAATATTAGTATTTGCTACATACCTTTGCAAGCTCACACAGTCAAGTCATTTCTCCTCCTTTTCAAAATATTTCACTTAGCACACATAGGGTTTCTGCACAGCTACAAAAAAGATATCAGCTAGCCTGCTGTAAAAGACCTATCTTTTCATAGTGTAGAAGGCAAGGAGGGTGGTAGGGTCAGGCCTCTTGAACCTGTCTTCGGCACAGGTCAGTAGAAGGGTGTCACTCTGGTCATTACCATGTAGTACAGATTGTTCCTTATGTACTTGTGTTTCTTATCGACTAGTGTTCTGCGTCTGGGAGTTTTCATTCTATATAAACACAGCTTCTGTTTGCCAGACCCCAAGAACAATCTGTTCCGAGCTGTCTGTCCATATGCCTCCAGATGAATGAATTATTAGGAGCCTGATAAGGCAAGCTGTAACCTCTCAGGGCCCCACTTCCATAAACCACTAACAAACAGACAATGAAGGAGGAAGCTAATACCCTCCCCCTCAACAACCCTTCACCTTTCCATCTTGCATTCTAAATACAGCAGGACTGTCATGCTTTGGAGCAAAGTTTTAAATGCCTAATTTTGAAACACATTTTCAGGACACCCTTAGCTCCTATTTACTCTGTTTTTTAGTGTCCTGTTAAACATTACTTAGTATGCAACCTGCCATTTCTGTTTTCTAGAGCTGCTTAGTAGTACATTGGGCTTAGACAGCAGGTCAACTTAAAGAAACTTAAAAAAAGTCATGGTAATACACTTACCTTTGGCTTGGAAACAGTGCAGTAAGCATAAACAAACATAGTTAATACATTAAAAAACATAACATTTCATGGAGAAATACACATAAGATTATTATCAAACAACTCACAAGAATAGTGCAGATCATTCCTTTAAACAGAGTTGACTATGAAAGATGCATTTAGCCCAGACATTTTTTTAGGGGGGGGGGTCATGTTGATTTGTGTGTGTGCCTGGGTGGGTGAGACAGGGAGCACAGGATCAAGCTGGAAGCATTCTGCTGTGGTTATCAACATTTAATTCCAAAGCCCAAAAACACAACACATAACAGAGCTGTTGGGGCTGGAAGGAGGGGTAATAGTTCACTGGGTCATCGTATTTTACTTTTTGCCTCAGAACAATAATTTTGCAAGATATAGGTCTTGCTAACACAGTTATTCCATACCTTTTGTCTTTAAATAACATTTGTTTACTGAAGAGAAAAACTGTCATGGTAAGAGGCTTCTAAGTGACAAAAACAAAATCTTAAAGCCTGATATTAGATAAGGCTTTCTGGGCTCATTTGCCCTGCAGGTTTTGTCATTAATTGCATTAATGTCTGTGTAACTTTTTTTCCCTCAGGCTCCTGTCCACTTGACCCACTTATTTCAGAGTATACCCTTTGTATGTATCACATATTTGAACTTTTTGTATGTGTGCGTTGTGCGTGCATATTTTGTGTGTGTGTGTGTGTGTGTGTGTGTGTGTGTGTGTGTGTGTGTGTGTGTGTGTGTGTGTGTGTGTGTGTGTGAGTGTGACTGGGAGTGTGTGTGTGTGTGTGTGTGTGTGTGTGTGTGTGTGTGTGTGTGTGTGTGTGTGTGTGTGTGTGTGTGTGTGTGAGATATCTTAGTTGTACCTATTTTGAAGGTATGTACCGATTTTCATGTTTAATTTATCCCTAGTCATGATGCACTGACGTTTGTACCTATTTTCAGACTTGATTTACCCCATTTAAATCTGGAACACCAAGACCCACACTACCAAGATGGACATTACAGACATTAACCACAGTACCAACAATAGGACCAGTACCAATACCATTACCAGGACCAACATCAGAACCCGTGAGGAAGGCAGTACTACCAGATTCACCATGAACACTACTACTACAATCCCCCAAGATTCCAGAGGACACAAGAGGTGTTTCAATGATCCCCAACCCCAACCAAAACCCCTCCAGAAGGCCAGAGAACCAAGCAATGGACAGGAGCGGGGGAAATTAAATACTTTTGGGAGCCCAACTACACATGCAGGACCCAGAACCAGATGGAGAAACTAATCACATTATTATCTTACCCCATTGTTTGGAATCATTCCAAAAATTAAGTTACTGACATGGAATTATTGTGCTTTCAAAGGGATTACATTTTGTTCCCCACTGCAGGTCTACACAGCATAAATACTGGTTGATTTAAAATCCTATTTCAGAAAATTAAATCTGAAACAGTGCATTTGCATTTTATTGACTATACTTTTATTGTGTGGAAAGGGCACAGTGCTAAATTACAAACTTTATTAGCTATCTGAATCAAACCACCAGCTTCCTGCGTTTCACCTCTTCCCACAGCCTCACCTCGCCAGTCTTCTTAGATATGCAGATTACTAAAGACTTGGACCAAAGTAAAATGGACACAGATCTTTACAGAAAACCTGCCAGAGTACATCTCCTGCTACATAATAAGAATCTTCATTCCATCAGGATGAAATATAACGTTGTTAAGTCCCAGAGCTATAGGTTGGTTAGGATCACCACAAAAATGGAACCTTTCCTTAAAATTTAAATGAACTTAAAAATAATTTTTTGGTGAGGGGATAGGAAAGCAATATGTTAAGAAGCATTTTGGAACCTATGTTTGTTTGTGTCTTTCGGCTTTTCCCAGTTAGGGGTCGCCACAGCGGAACTCAGGTCCACTAATGATTGGTAGTTGATTTTTACATGCCAAGTTACCAGCCCTGATGCACAACCTTCAACAAAGGTACGGCCATTCACACATGTCTCCACACAGAAGATGCTCTAGCTGAGAATCAAACCGGACAGCGTCTTACTGTAAGGTGACAACGCTACCGCAGCACCACCACCGGGGATATTGAACTTAAAAGTACAAATGTACCAGCACTTGACAGGCCTTATAGGAGAGTGTTAAAGAAACTTAGGGACAATTAATCTAAAGATAGTTGTATCTTGACATTTACTGTTGACTGTTACAGCATCTTTAATGTTATTAGAGAGAATTGGGCCATAATTGCTGAAAGCTCATATTTAATGGACATCCTTGGAGAAGCTCCTTCCTTTGTATACAGGAAAGCCAGGAACATCAGGAGTTGGGTTGAAGGTAGGTCCAGACAACAGGATACAGGCACCAATAAGTATGGAGCCAACTGTGTCTTTTTTCAGCACATACAGGAGTAAGACATGGGGCTGGAGTCACGATGGCTTGCACAGAGTCTAAGAGTAGATTAAGACTCCATGCAGCCATCATGTCCGATGAGCGATCCAGGAACAGCCTGCAGGGGCGTGCAAGTGAACTCCTAAAACGGCTCTTACACGGACAGGGCTGGGATATGCAAATTACCTCAATTGCAGGTGAAAATGTATGCAAATGAGGTAGATTTGCGATTCAGGAAACCCAAACCTGTCCGAGTAAGAGCAGTGTTATTTGCAGAAATGTACTCAGTTTACAACTGAGTACCATTCTGCAACTAGCAAAACGGAGCCGTGACAGCACCAAATAAAGGTTGCATCCAGTGCAGGAAGCATGCCAATGGCCAAATATACGGCCATTGGCAATGTTTCCTGATGCAATATGAAAAAAAATAATTATTTTTTTTCTCCGATTTCTGATGTTTAAGCGTAGCGCAGCACCATGCAAATGAGCTGCTCTCTAAAAAACCAGAAAACTAAAAATTAAAACCCACAAACGTGGATCTTATTTAAATTGTTAATGTACAATGCAAGGGAATGGCAGGCTGAAGACAACATGGCCACCGAGTATAGGTTGCTAAGGGGGGAAGCTCAGTCTAAGAGATGTAACTAAGCATTAGTAGGCAATCCTATGCAAAGGAGGGTTAGGATAGTGAATTGCAAGTTTACACAGTAAATGAGCACAGTCAGTGGAGTGTAGGAGTAGGATAAGGGGAGTAACAGAGTAGAAGATAGGTGACATCATGAGTGGGGTATGTATGAAAGAAGTGAAGCTCATTGGAGCAGAGTGGCATGTGTCAGCTGTCATTTACACATCATGGAAATAGGTGTGTCAACAGGTAGGCTAGGTAAAGGCAAGAAATGGAAGGTGTATGCTGTGGATAACACCAAAGTTTCTTGCTGAGCGGGTATACATGCGTGTGCACGCCTGTAAACCCGAGCAAGACAGAGTGAGCGCGTGTAAGCGTTAGTGCACGCTTTTAAGCCAGAGTAAGCATGTATGAGGCTGTTTAAAGAGTTGTAAGCACGTTTGCGCTGGTGTGCGAGCGTTTTAACCCGAATAAGCAAGTTTTAGTCTGTGTAAGCATGTGTGTGCACGTGTGAGCTGCTGTGAGCGTGTTTGCACTTGTGTGCACGGCGATGCCCCCCCGAGGAAACAGAAAGGAAAAAGGAAGCACAACAAATAGTAGGAAGCTACCAGGGAGTACTAGCAGAGCTAGCAGGTGACAACAATCAGAATCAGGCAATTACACAGGCAGTACACTAGCCCAGCCCAGCCTAGCACTTAAAACTCTGCAAACAACAGTCCATTATGTTTCTCACAACAGACACTGCAGTAAGCTAATAGAAGTGAAAACTGAAAAAGCTTTACTGAGACAAAGAAATGTTAGGGGTTGCCATTGCAGTTACAAGGCGACATATGCAACATGCTGAGGGTGGTGACAATGGAAATGCTGCTGGACAACCCACAGTGAGGAGACGGAGAATAGTGTACAGGCCCAGGGTAACCTACTAGGGGCTACATGAGCTGGAGATAGTGGAGCACTATAGAGTGGAATGAGACTTCTTGCAGCAAATTGAGCTGTGCAGGCCACATCTCACACACAGAACCAACAGAGGGGAACCCATCCCAGTGGAAACCAAGGTATGTGTTGGCCTACAAATATTAGCAACAGGTACCTTCCAGAGACCAACTGGTGATATGATGGGGATATCACAGGCATCAGCATCCAGGGTACTGCACCAGTTCCTGGATGCCATGTCAGCACATGTCGGTGATCATGTATATTTCCCCAATTCCCATGAGGTATTGGCCAGCAATATGCGTCTCTTCCAGCAAACAGCAGAATACCCTGAGGTAGTGTGAACAATAGATTGCTACCATGATTCCCATATCTGGCATCTGATGCAGCTGTATCAGACATTTGCCAATGGGGACATCCCACATGGTCACCTAGTGGGGGATGCTGGCTATGCACTGGAGCCGTGGCTGATGACACCCATCAGAAACGCACACACACCTAAACAGGAATGCCATAATGAGGCACAAGCACAAAACATGTAATGTAATTGAGCATGTGTTTGGGCTGCTCAAGTCATGGTTCCGGTACCTGGACTCATCTGGTGGAACCTTGCAGTACTCACCAACTACATGTACCCAAATTGTCATGGTATGTGTTATGCTACATAATATGATCCTGCGAAAACAGCTGCAGCAGGACCAGCATAGGCCTGGGCCAAACAGCCCCCCACCATTGCCAAGGCCATCACAGGCAGAGCGTGACTCGGAGGACCTGAGCCTGCCCCAGTAGGCAGAAGGAAGTGTGCCCAGTATACTTTGGCCTTGGCAAAGAGGCAACACATAGCACATACACTGACTTAGTAGGAACTCTGGAAATTATACCTCTCTCTGACTTGCACATATAGTAAAAGGGATGCCTAAGTTGACACTACCTGCTTTCAAACATGTACAGGGAGTGTAGTATGTGCATCCGACATAGGCAGCCCTGCAGCACCACCTGAGGCATGATTGCCATGTGTTAAGCAATATAAAGCAGTGCTAAACAGCATTTACCACCATGTAGTATATGCAAACAAAATCGCACACACCAACTAGCACAACTGTGGTCA
The DNA here is from genome assembly GCF_019279795.1 of Protopterus annectens. Classification (NCBI taxonomy): domain Eukaryota; kingdom Metazoa; phylum Chordata; order Ceratodontiformes; family Protopteridae; genus Protopterus; species Protopterus annectens. The sequence goes on along the minus strand of NC_056741.1, from coordinate 1,531,198,577 downwards.
ATGTTGAGTAATATTGGGCAACGTCCAGCAATGTTTGTGAATACTGAGCAATGTCGGACAAGCCTGGTCTAAGTAGGGCATAGCTGAACAAAAGACAACATGCTCATATTTGCTTAACTGGCCCTTAAGCAGTCTGGTCTGCTCAGTATGAAAATACAAAGCAGTGATGGGCCTCGAACCCAAGATACTGGGCACTATAGTTAAAGTACTGAACCACTAAACCATGACAGTATTGCAGTAGTCAGCCTGTATGAAAGAATGCTGATAAGTCTATGCAAAGTATCTCATGGAAACCCTGCAGGCACAGCATAACCCCTGTCGAGTTATGACACAAAGGTGAGTCCTGCAGTGAGAACAGAACCTGACTTCCAACACACACAGTGTGAATGTTAATATTGGTCATGTTCACACACATCAACAAATGTAGTGGACCTCGGATAGCAACATACTGAAAGGTCACACTGGGCTGCTCACACACTTGAATAAATGAGACAAATGTCAGGCAACAAAAGACGGAAAGCCTGAACTGGGCATGCTCACACACTTAGGCCATGTCTGAGTACAGCAGTGGGCCACACATATCTGGCAGTTGCATGTGTTAACCCAGGAACCTCTCACTATCCAGCAATTCATCCTGTGTATACAGTTATATGACAACAGACACATATATAATATAGTGGAACCCTGTCATAATCAAATATGTTCTGCAGATTCCTAAGTTGTTCATAGAAACTGGTAAAGCAAAGACGATAAAGACCTGCAAACAGTATCAGCAATAAACATTGTGCATCCTGAACATAAGCATAGGTTTAGAGGTCGATACTAGGCTATCTGCCCTAGGGCATGTACAAGCATAGCCAGAGTGTGTTTGGCATTCGCAACCCTGTCAGATTACTACACTGTTCGTGTGAATAGTAGGTCACACAAGATAGCCCATGTACATTTAGGCTAGTGTGCCTCTGTCTAACAGGGACACAGAAGATATCCCAGGGGTAAACATACGATCACTCATAAAGTCATCAAGATGTCTCCTGTAGGTAGTCAGTGGGTGGCTCTGCCTATGTGAAACTGGGATTACAATCCGGAGTGAGTGGAGCATCTGGGATAAGAATTTGTCCTTCCAGCATGTCCTATTAACATCTGTGCTGAGGTATATGTCCCTGGAGTGTATAGCTCCAAGGGAGTCGGATATCCTGAGGTGGAGCATGTCCAGTAATTCTGGGTTGGGTATATCTGTAAACAACAGGCACACATCATATCCAAGTAGGTGGTAAGTGACTGAATAGAGCTGGAGTTACTGCATTCGAACTGTGCAGGGCATCCGTGTGAGTCCCTAGATCTGCTTGGTGAGGAACTTCTGTGGCCAGTACAGTTGCTGCAGGTGTCGGGTAAGGTACACCCCAAATGTGGCATTGTAACCAAGCATGGTTGTGATGAGTATAGGGGCACAATGACCTCACTCGATCTAGATGTGAAACCATATGGGATAAGGTGGCCTATATAGAAGGTCTGTCCAACCACTTTGGCAACATCATTGTCAAAGGCGACAGTACGAACAAGTCATGTCCCCAAACCCCTAACAACTCCTACCATATGTAATGGAGTACTACCTATGTGGTAACGTGTGGGCATGTTGTTATTCCCAAAGGAGATGACTATGCAACTAATGGCATTTATCTGTAGGCCATGGCTCAGGCACCAGTCATCCATCTCTGTGAGACCCTGTTTGAGTATGCATGTGGCAGCTGGAGAGTTGATTATGGCACCCAGTTTGCAATCAAGTGCGAACATGGTCAGCCATATTCCCCCTGTGGTAGCCTGTACGTCAGACAAATATATACTGAACAAGAGAGGTCCCAGGACCGAGCCGTGTGGGATGCCATGTGTAACTGGTGTATAGTCAGACATGGCACCTGCAATTCTGACCATGTGGGTGCTATCCTTGATCCAGGTAGCAACCCATCGTGTGAGATATGTGTCCATATCGACACTGGTGAGCCTATGCATAATGGCCCAGTGGGTTATTGTGTTGAAGGGTTTTGCAAGGTTCAGGTAGGCTGTGTGGACAACCGTCCCTATGTCAATGGCCCTGTTAACCGTTAAAAAATACAAGCAGGTTCAAGAGGCAAGATCTGCCCACAACAACGCTGAAATGTGTAGGACACTGTCTGTAGGTTCCCGATGTCTATGTGTATGAGTCCCATGACAATACGCTCCATAGCTTTGCAGAACAGGCTAGTTAGGCTTATAGGGCAATATTGTCTGTGGTCCAGTGTGGCACCAACTCTGTGGAGTGGGACCACTGTCGCTGTACGCCATTCCTTGTGTGCATACCCTGTAGTAACTCTGATATTGAACAGTATTGTAATGTAAGGGTTACATCTGTCATGAAGCTCGTGTAAGATGCAGGCCGGGACACCATCTGGTCCCATTGATGCTGTGATGTACGCTTTGGGGAGGGCAGCACTCACTTGTTACTGTGTGATGTCACGGAGGTTACACTCTGTTGGGATGGATAGTTGTTCCTTAGGGGGGATGGGGGGAGACATCTGCACTGAACCTGTTTGCCAGGATGTTGGCAATGCCAGTGGGTTCAGGGTAAGTTTAGTCAGTATGCAGTAACTCACAGCATATCAGTGAGTGTCTACCCAGGTTCCTGACATAACTGAAGAAGGCCGTGTGATAGTCCTATGTGTCTGGTGCAATTGTCCGGTAGAAGCGGCCCTTAGAAAAGTTCATGAGTGATCGTAGCTGTCTGCTTGTACAGATCACAGATGCCTTCCCCATCTGGGATTGTGCTCTATCATGTAGTAGCTTCCTCCTGACGTTGTACAGCTTATTAATGACTGGGGTCTACCAGACAGGTCCCCTGCCATTGGAGGAGTGAGTCCTGTTGTTATTTGGGATAGCACAATCCATGCAGTCCACTAGGTGTCCATAGAATGTGTATGTAAAGGATTCAGCAGTCTGAGCCATATTTGCCACTGTCTCAGGGTCTCTGAAGGATACCACCTTGCTTTGGTGAAGTGAGACGTTGGCTCATGAGAAGTTCACCAAGATTACCCAGGGTAGGTGTGTGGAGGGTACATGTATGTCCAGTGAGATACATGTATGTTCTGACCTTACCAATGAGGGGTATATCGCTGGTGTGGAACATAGAGTCCCCATGTTGGTGATGATAAGGTCCAATATGTATTCCCCCCTTGTGGCTGTGCTGACTGGTTGTGCCATAGCATTTGTGTCTACAAATTGTAGCGACTGTTGGGCGTGGGTGTTGGGGCTTGAGTAGTATCCCCAGTCAATATTTGTGTCTTTGACGTCACCCAATATAATGGTGTTTGTGGAGACCTTCATATTCTCCATAGTTCCCATGAAAGCCGTCTGTGGTTCCTGAGTTTGGGAGGGTGGTCTTTAGCAGGCAACAAACTGAAAGGCAGTTTTGCACAATGGTAGTTGTATATGTATGGTCTGTGATGCTTTGTGCAGTGCTACTAAACCGGAGGTGTGTGTATCTGTGATGTATATGGATACTTCCCCTAGTTGTGTTGTCTATTCCAAGTCTTGTGGTCAGAAAGAATGGTATGAAACATAACCTGGTAGTGCTGTTGTGCATAAGTGAGCCTGAACCAGGCATCTGTTAGTACACAGATATCGCTATCCTCCATACTGATGAGAGTCCTGAGTGGCCGCAATATGAGGGTAACACATCTGGTGTTGAGCAGCGTTATCCTTAGTTTCATTTAACCTGTAATGTCTATGGAAGTGGGTCTGTCTTTTGAACCCTGCTTAAAAAAGGCACTATGGTGGTAGCAAGAGCCTTAGCAAGCATTCGAAAGTCCAAGGGTGACAGGTGCAAGCTGTCCATAGTGAAGCTACGTGGCATGTCGAGCATGTCACCACAGGCTGACAGACACTGGATCCCCTATGAATGACACCAATTTGTTAGCCAACTGTTAAACGTGATGCTTGTCTGTATACTGTGACATAATTAGTGGGTGTAAGATGCTAGACAAGGTCAGGGTCATACTGGCCTGGGCTACATGATCAGAGTGTTCCTCCATGTATCATGTCATGTGGTCTGGGGAGTAACGTCTGAGGTTTTATGCACCAGCATGGACAATGATGGTGCCAGTCCTGTACTTGCTTTGGAGTGACCTGACTGCATGTGTTATGTGGCAGATCCTGACACCCGACAGACAGCCCAAAGTGACTATTCCCTTGTTTGGGCTGGTGAGTGGTACGTCAGTGTGTCTGACAATAAGTGTCGACTATTACAAGTGTTTTAGGTGTGTTATTTAGCCTGAAGGGCAGTGACTGTGTGGCACACTGACATTGTGAACTATGTGATATGTGGGTATTGTAGTGGGGTAGCAGTTGTGTGTGTGTCTGTTTGGAGGTCTCTGCTGCTTAGGCAGAGTTCATTTACAGCATCTGAGTATTTCTATGTGTGATAATGTGGTTTGAGTGCTGTTGCTAGAGGATATGTGAGACTGATATGTGGTGTGTGTGGTTACCTTCACCACCTGATAGACTGTGCCAGTCATGGGTCGAGAGAGTTCAGCACACTGTATGTCTATATAGGTGCATCTCACACATATATCTGAGTTTGTTGGGAGGAGGATAGGGTTCTCTGTGTACATGAGGCAGATGTGACATTGTGTCAACATCCCAATATTCACCAGCTGGACTGGAGAGTACACACAAAACCGACCCCTGGACATGCCAGGATATTATGATGACATACTGTGTAGCCTGATCACAAAGGATCAGTAGGGTGTTAAGTGTGTAAAAGAGTATAACAGGGATTAGTGCTCAGGTTCGTTGGTGTTTTGTAAAGAGTAGCTGAGAAGGAGTCCAGACAGAATCATGACACCTCCTTCAGCTATGTCATAAATAGCAACGTACACCCATATATGTCCTGAGTCAGGGCCAACTGTACCTGACTGACAATGCCAACATCCTGACAGACAGGCCCATATATACATACCCACCTCCCACTGACGATAGTCCATATCATCATACCAGGAGATATCACATGTAGAATGGATGAGCAGCTACCCCCAATGCCAAAAGCATGTCAGCAACTGGAATACATTGATTCCCAATAGGTGCCATGCATAAACTACAGAACAAACAGATCCTGCACCTGAACAGTCAGCTGAGCCTCACTCCCTGCACAGGATGTGGAACCGTTGAATGTGTTACAGCAACATATGGCACTCCCCACAAGTGTTGGTGCACAACACACCATGGGAAGTACAGTCCAGTATGCCTATGAAGTCTGATCTGCAAGGTCATGGAGTCCATCATGGTTGGAGTCATAAACAGAGCTATTGGAAGCTGACATACACACAACCTTACCAACTGTGGTATGTTCATGTGCAGATCATGGTTCCCAAACATGCTAGACTGTTTGCAAGGCAGCCACCCAGGACATACATCACTGAACATAGCTACACATTTCTGACATAGACTTTGAATAGCCCTTTATCAACATCCCAGACACATGTAGTATCCACAAAACCAACAAGCTGTGCATAAATATGTGTTGACATATGAAGGAATGTCAATGTGTCCACAGATAGATCACACAAGGTAAGGATTATGAGGTCCTGTTCAAGCTGTTGACACCTGCTGACCCACATGGACCATTCCTGGAATGGCATAAAACAAAGTGTACACACATCACCATGCCCAGTCTGATGATATCACCATCCTATAAATACAGCAGGAGAAGAGAAATCTGCCAATAAAGCAAGTAGTGTGTCATGTTAATGCGTCTCTCTTGAGTATCATAACATAGTTAGGTAGGGGTTTGAATCCTACAAACACTGACTGCGGGGGGGGTGTATATGTGCGTGGTTTCATTTGAGAGGAGTTCCCTTTTTGGAGATTGGGAAAACTCACTAAAAGAGGTACATTCCTCTTTGGAAAGTCTGATGATATCACCATCCTACAAATACAGCAGGAGAAAGAGAGCCAGCCAGTATAGCAAATAGCACACTGTGTTAATGCGTCTCTATTTCTTTCTCTTTAGTGTCATAACATAGTTAAGTAGGGGGTTTGAATCCTGCAAGCACTGACTGTGTATGTGTGTCATTTCCTTTGAGAGTAGTGCCCTTTTTGGAGACTGGGAAAACTCACTAAAAGTTGTACATTCCTCTTTGGAAAGTCTGATGATGTCACCATTCTACAAATACAGCAGGAGAAGGGAAACCAGCCAGTAAAGCAAATAGCACTCCATGTTAATGTGTCACTTTCTAGTATCATAACATAGTTAGAAAGGGGTGTGAATCTTACAAACACTGACTGTGTATGTGTGCAGTTTCCTTTGAAAGGAGTGCCCCTTTTGGAGACTGGGAAAACTCACTGAAAGAGGTACATTCCTCTTTGGAAAGTCTGATGATGTCACCATCCTACAAATACAGCAGGAGAAAGGAAACCAGCCAGTAAAGCAAATAGTGCGCCATGTTAATGCGTCTCTGTCTAATATCATAGTATAGTCAGGTAGGGGTTTGAATCCTACAAACACTCACTGTGTATCTGTGCAGTTTCCTTTGAGATGAGTTCCCTTTTTGGAGACTGGGAAAACTCACTAAAAGAGGTGCATTCCTATTTGGAAAGTCTGATGATGTCACCATCCTACAAATACAGCAGGAGAAGAAAAACCAACCAATAAAGAAAATAGTGTGCCGTATAAATGCGTCTCTCTCTAGTATCATAACATAGTTAGGTAGGGGTTTGAATCATGTAAACACTGATGGTGTGTGTTACTGTTGGTCAATACAGTGTGAGTTTTGGTTTTACTATGGTTAAAACAGTAAGTGCATTGCATACATCAGGTATCTGCGTGGCAAATATATATGTGTACATGTCCCCTCAATCAGTACATAGGTGTGAAGCCTGCATACTACATGAATACATCTGTTTCCATTGACAGGTTGTGCCGCTGCTTCTCAGATTGTAGGTCACATATGTATGTATGAGACAAGGCCGTCCACTGTTGTGATGTTTGGCCAAAGTCATCTGTGCCACACACACCCATGACAGTTACTAAAGAGTAGTGTGAGTGAGGGTATATGCCTGGGGTATATGTCAGACATGTTCATACACAACAACGACTGGCAATAATGGACAGTCTGTATAGGTGTACAACTGCCTTGTGGATATGCATTCAGGCCTCTAATGTCTTATGTGATACACCGAGGGACTCCACAATACCTATGGATATGTGGATACCAAGGGACACATGACATAACATGAGGCTGTATGTACACATTAGTACCCAACATACATGTTGAGGTCTACCATCGATGTGGTACTGACGGGATAGTATGTATAGTAAATGTGGATGACTATGCCATAGCCGGCTTACTGCTATACAGCATGTATCAGACACCAGGTGTCTTTCTGTATGATACCCTTGTGTAGGATATGCGTCCTATCCAGGGAATGCATTGTAGGCCAATGCCTGCATTTCCAGATGTGGATGGACACATCCCTAGTGTGTTTGCATGTACCTAATGGGGCTATATTCCAAACAGGTGTGGTCTTAGGAATGGGTGGAGGTCAATACTACTGGTTAATGTTAGAGTATAGTACCAGAAGGATCCAACTGTTACTGAGTTCCCTACAACTGTGTGCCATTTGTCAGGACATCATCCAATGATTGCTTATAGTCATGCTGTTGAGGTTGTGTATACTACCAGACCGCAAATCATTGACTGATATTAACAGTATCACCCACAGCATAGTGTCAACCCATGACATACACACATGTGGACCCAAGTTAGTACATAACTGTAGTAGAATGCATACTGGCCATTGAAAGTTACTATGAGATGTTAACAATGTGTAGAACAGGGTATGCCACACGTCCCATGTGTCCACCATGCACATACATGCAGACAGTGTGCACCCACCATGTTCACAGATATACACTTGCTAATCTGTACTGCACACATCACACACGTACTGTCCACTCACTAACACATGCTGGCAACACATTACACTTCAGCCAAGTGGCACATGGGTGGACAATACATACTTAGACCTAACAGTGGTGTAAACAATGCTACATTGACAATCAGAGCTTTGATGCATAATGCCTGCTCAGACATACCTACAAGGATGTCATTACACTTTCCTGTTGACAACTTGCAAATATTGCTACACTGCTATAATGTCACCCTGTGCATCAGCACCATGTTAGCCTGTTCCTGCATCAATGTTACAGATGACAGGAGGTGACACAGGTATCATCATATGCACAGGGTGTGTTGTTGTTTGCCAGAGCCTGACATTGACCCATCCAATCGACATGTCTGTGTGTGTGTGTGTGTGTGTGTGTGTGTGTGTGTGTGTGTGTGTGTGTGTGTGTGTGTGTGTGTGTGAGGGACAACAGTACAGCATGGGCCAATGTTGATGCAATGTGTGTGTGTATGTGTGAGCCCTAGTTGTTTGGTTAATGTGTGTGTGTCTGCATGCACACAGCTCCACCATGTGGCTGCCATATACGGTAGTTTGTGGGACAGCCACAGACTGTACCTGCTAGGCTGTACAGATCACTGTCTCTGGCCATGGACACAGCACCTGTGCCTGGCAGGGGTGCTACGGACAGTATTGGGTACCAACCCCGACTGGGTACTGTCATCACAGGCAGAGGTATGACTACTGGACCCACGTCTCTGCTGAGACTGGCCAGAGCCACGTGCACGTGGTCTACTGGGATGGTCAATGGACAGGCCAGCCCCAGCATGGCTGGGGCTGGAACTGCCACTACAGGAGTGGCTGTGAACTGTGAGCCATCCGCGACCACTGCCAGCTGTTGCTGTTGCTGGCATGCGTCGACGTCGCAACCGTCCCGCACGGTCCTGGTTCATGGAAGACATTTTGTGGAGGGCATCTACTGTCTTCCCCCAATGTCTATCAATGACCTCGGTTTAATTACGGATGGCACCAGCAAGGTCACGGATGCTGTCATTGATAGCGGTGTAATGGGCCCTCTGCGCCCTAAGTCCATGTCAGGTGTACCCTTCCATACGTGCCTGAGCCTGCATTACAGCCTGGAACATACCGGACATTGTAAGACCTGTGGGGGCACTTCTGCCAGGGGCAATATGACCAGCGGTGCTCCCCCGAGAACCCCTGGACCTCCGCCTATGTGGTACCATTCCAGGAATCCAGCTATGGCTGCTGTGAGTGGATGCAAGTGCCATGGGTACCACACTCTTCTGGTCAATGCCAACTGTATGCTGTCCCTCGCCTATGGCCATTGGTGATGAGGGATGTATTGGCAGTAAGAGTGTGCGCATAGATGGGGTTGAACGCTGTGTACTGTTGATTGGCGGACCAGTGACAGACCCTGTCAAACCTTCCTGTGCCAAAATACATGTCTCATCATCACCACTATTCATGGCAGTGGCTTCAGGTTCCCTGCTGCTTTCGGCCACCCCTAACTCAGCACCTCTGGGAGGAAGACAGGAAACACATTTTAAAGTCTGCACATGATGCATGCACACATGTACACGTGCACACATGCACACATCAACACATGCACACATGTACACATATACACTCCTCACTACAGCACATACACACACACACCAGCAATCCAACACATACTCTATAGTGGGTGAAGGTGGGTGCCAGTATCACAAGGCAAACAGTCAACACACACATGTCAGCATGCAGAATATGTGTTGCATAAGACCATGCAGTGCAAGTGTAGGCGCCCCTATTTCATGGCAGTGTACATGGCTTTGACGCAACTGTGTAGTTGTTCAGTGATTGGCTACACCCTGAAACACAATGTGTACCTGGACACAACATTGCTGTGCACGTATTATTAGCTCTGCAATGCCCTGTGCACCATCACTCACAGGTATACATGCCATGGCTGCATGTGTTATCTGTGCGACACATAGATTTCCATGTCTGAGTACAGTGTCTGTGTCCATAGCAGATAATAGTGGGCACAGGTGTAGCACATGCATGCTATGTACACACACGGGATGAGTGGCGCATGTTGACATGAAGGAATCTCAATGCTTGACATGGCCAGTGCACAGTGGTTATGGTGAGTGTGGGACATATTGCAAATATGTCGATGCCAGCCATGGCATGGCATGCTACACAACTGCAACATTAAACACCACACATACCCAATGTGTGTCATGTGACCTATACACCCACTAGTATTCCAGGACATACATGTGACACTTTGCTTGGATGGCGACTGCTGTGCATATTGTGTATACTGGCATATGTAAGTACACACACAACATGCTATGCATATTGTGTATAGGTGCATATGTTTGCACACACACAACACTGAGGTGCACAGCAATGACTGCTATGAGTAGTACTGTTGTCACTGTAACTGGATGGGGTGTAGTACCCTGTTCCTTCATCATCATGCATCTTATGGTCACTCACAGCTACTAATGTGTGCAAGACCAACGCCTAGCATGCTGTACCTGAACGGTAGTGCCGTGGCTACGTTCATAATTACACAACCACTTTGTACATGGGTGTGTGAGGTGCCTGACAGGGAGCATTGCCTAACATGACTGTGTTATGTGTTGAAGAGTGTTGCACAACCCCATGATAGGCCTCTACCCCTGAGGTACATCATGTATTTGTGCATGACATGTGGGATACTGAAGTGTGACCTTACAGCAGGTGTGTTGTAATGCCAAATGCAGCATGTTTTCATGTCCTGCGTATGATAAACGTGTTCTGTTGTGTACAGCTGTAGCAACTATGCATATCCAATGTGCAGTACAGTGTTGCCACAAATGTGTCTGCTGCTCTGTGCATTGCATGTGATTGAGGCAGCTACTGACTTTACTGAGATGTTTAATGTCTCACAGCAAACATGCACAGCATGCATTATGCGTAGGTGTGTTACGTTTACATGGCCTACACCTCACCTATGACATGCACATGTCATTACCAATATTAAAGTGTTAACACACTCACCAGCATGTATTGTCTGCCCTGCTGTCACACCAGAGGGACCTACAAGAATATGACACAGTTTGTCAGTGGCCACAACTGTGGCATTGCTACTGTGAGTGTGTTAAACTACAGTAGAACAACAGTCAACAGTCACAGGTGTACAGATACTATTCCAAATATCAGTATTGCACACAATAGGCAGCACAACTGCTGAACACACAGTACACATCTCACATATGCATATTCTAAGAATACAGGTAACAGTAGTCTACAGCTAGGGCATATTACCTGCATGCTCCATGTCATCATGTTGGGTGGCTCCGGCCTCCATGATGACATATGTGTGATGCTGTTGCTGCTATAGGCCAGGAGCCACCACGCTTAGGAGCAACTCCTCCACTTTGGTGAGGGGGGATGTATGGCCACCCCACCACCTGTGGCAAGCTGTTGTCTATGGATATCAGATGCACGCCGCTAGACATGTCTAATTAAATCACTGCAGTGATGGCATATATGCTGATATGTCCGGTTATGCATGCCTATGTCATTTACCCGATGAACAAGATCTTGCCACAGTGCAGTACGCTCATGCTGGTACTGGCTGGCCCTGGAAAACAGCAGTGTATAGTGCTGCACCAGGCTGTTATGTATTTCCTGTTCCTCCGCAGCTGTATAGGATGGATTGTGTTGATGAGCCATAGCCCTGGAAGACAATTAAACAAAATATGTGTGAGCAAGTCATGTGACACACTTAACATTATTAAGTACAGATATCACTTAACTGCTAAATATAGCATCTGTTTGTCTGTCAGAGGATACACACGTTCAATACCACATATCAGTGCTCAGCCCACAACTGGCTGACAGTGCCTGCCACACTCCATATAACAAACCAGTATACATCAGTACTCGGCACACTGTTTGGGATACAATGCACAACCTCACCACAGGGTATATATCAAGCTAATGCATGCAGAAATATGTCATCCAATGCAATGAATGTAAAGTACATTTACAGTATTACCAGTAAACCACCCTAGTCATTGATGCCATACCCCTACCTAACATATGTGCACTGTTGTTAATATAGCTGGCATACTGCTGTAACAGAGTATACATGTTGCGAGGTACACACACATACCCTGTAACACACATGTGATTGCGGGCATGGTACACGCATCATTACACTCACATCAGACATACATACAACACACAAATGTATGCCAACACAAATGAGCATTACATGTGTACCTTACAGTACTGTGTGCCCCTACTTACAGATACCTATGCCTGAGGTATGTAATCTGTGCAGAATACAGGAAACACACAAGACAGTGTTACCAGGGAATGTGAACATACACCATACTGTGCTGTTTAGGCCTACAGCTTCAGGTAGTACAACAGTTCATATGTGAGCTGGATTCA